>NC_079447.1:2281786-2354286 GCF_903798145.1 Danio aesculapii | reverse complement strand
GCAAATGCAGCTCAATTTTAAAGTATTATTTTATTCAAAATGTGTAAAATCTGGATTGTTCATAATTCATTATCAAGACGCACTCTATGACGAACTATGATTATAAATAATGCTCACTTTACTCTTATGTATTGTATAAAAATACTAAAAGCAAACAAATATTTTTAAGCATTTTATATTCAAATTTGAAATACATTAATTTTTATTTATTCATTTATTTTCTTTTCGGCTTAGTCCTTTTATTAATCAGGCATAGCCACAGCGCAACCCAACACTGGGAAACACCCATATACTCTTACATTCATACACATACACTACGGTTAATTCAGCTTATTTAATTCCCCTATGCATGTGTTTAGACTGTGGGGGAAACCGGAGCACCTGGAGGAAACCTACGCCAACACGGGGAGAACATGCAAACTCCACACAGAAATGCCAACTGACCCAGCTGGGACTCGAACCAGCGACCTTCTTGCTGTGAGGCAATTGTACTACTCACTGAGCCATATGAATTATTATTAATTTATTATAAAGATGCACGCACATAAATATGATCATAACTAAAGCTCACCTTAATTTTTATGTATTGCAAAAAAGCATACAAGTGTATCTATATTTGAGCCATTTTTGATTCAAATTTGTAATATCTGAATTACTAATTTCTTATCAAGATGCACGCACAAAGATCATAACTAATTATTTAGTATTTATTTATTTTTTATAGGGGTTTTCACCTTTATTTTGACAGGACAGAGAATTGACAGGAAAGTGTGGGGAGCAGAGAGAGGGGAAGGATCGGCATAGGACCTCGAGGCAGGAATCGAACCCAGGTCGCTGCGAACACTGCAGTGCATGTGATATATATGGATTATGAATAGATTCACTCATAACTATGATCATAACCAATGCTCTCTTGTATGTATTGCAAAAATATGAAAAGCAAAGAAATGCAGCTATAATTTGAGCATTTTATATTTAAATTTGTAGTATATTAATTATTCATACATTTTATCAAGAAGCACTCACAAAGATCATAAATATGATCATAACTAATGCTCACTCATCTTTTATGTATTGCAAATAAAACATACAAACTAACTATAGTATCTATATTTGAGGAATTTTTGATTAAAATTTGTAATATATGAATTATTAATAATTTATTGTTGAGATGCACTCATAACTTTGATCATATCTAATGCTCATTTTACTTATGTATTGCAAAAAAATATGAAATGCAGCTATATTTTAAGCATTTATATTAAAAATTGTAATATCTGGATTATTCATAATTTATTATCAAGATGCACTCACAAAGATCATAGCTATGATCTTAACCAATGCTCACTTTTATGCATTGCAAAAAAATGTAAAAATAAAAACAAATATTGCTATATTTTGAGCCTTTTATATTCAAATGTGTAATATATTAATTATTAATAATTTATTATTAAGATGCGCTGACAGATCATAAGTATGATCATAAGTAATGCTCTCTTTACTTCTATGTATTGCAAACAAAGACAGCATACAAATGTATCTATATTTGAGGCATTTTTATTCAAATTTGTATTATATGTGTTATTAATAATTTATTATCAAGATGCACTCATAACTATGATCATAACTGGTGCTCAGTTTACTTTTAAGTATTGCAAAATTATGAAAAACCAAAGAAATGCGGCTATATTTGAAGCATTTTATATTGAAATTTGTAATAAATGAATGATTAATAAATTATTATCAAGATGCTCTCACAAAGATCATAAATATGATCATAACTAATGCTCACTTATCTTTTATGAGTTGCAAAAAAATATGAAATGCAGCTATATTTTAAGCATTTATATTAAAATTTATAATATCTGGATTATTAATAATTTATTATCAAGATGCACTCACAAAGAACATAAATATGATCATAATTAATGCTCACTTATCTTTTATGTGTTGCAAAAAAAGCATACAAATGTATCTATATTTTAAGCATTTTATAATCAAATTTGTAATATCTGGATTATTAATAATTTATTATCAATACGCACTCACAACTAATGCTCATTTTACTTTTATGCACTGCAAAACACATACAAATGCAGCTATATTTAGGCATTTTATATTTACATTTGTAATATATGAATTATTATTAATTTATTATCAAGATGTACTGACAAATATTATAAATATGTTCATAATTAATGCTCAATTTACTTTTATGTATTGCAAAAAAAACAAATGTATCTATATTTGTGGCATTTTTGATTCAATTTTGTAATATATGAATTATTAATCATTTACTGTTGAGATGAACTCATGACTTTGATCATATCTAATGCTCATTTTTCTTATGTATTGCAAACAAAGACAGCATACAAATGTATCTATATTTGGGGCATTTTTATTCAAATTTGTATTATATGTGTTATTAATAATTTATTATCAAGATGCATTCATAACTATGATCATAACTGATGCTCAGTTTACTTTTAATTATTGCAAAAATATGAAAAACCAAAGAAATGCAGCTATATTTGAAGCATCTTATATTGAAATTTGTAATAAATGAATGATTAATAAATTATTATCAAGATGCTGTCACAAAGATCATAAATATGATCATAACTTATGCTCACTTATCTTTTATGAGTTGCAAAAAAAGCATACAAATGTATCAATATTTGTGGCATTTTTGATTCAAATTTGTAATGTATGAATTATTAATAATTTATTGTTGAGATGCACTCGTGACTTTGATCATATCTAATGCTCATTTTACTTATGTATTGCAAAAAATATGAAATGCAGCTATATTTTAAGCATTTTATATGTTCATAATTAATGCTCACTTTACTTTTAAGTATTGCAAAAAAAGCATTGAAATGTATCTATATTTGCTGTATTTTTTATTCCAATTTGTAATATCTGAATTATTAATAATTCATTATCAAGATGCACTTACAGCTATGATTATAACTAGTGCTCAGTTTACTTTTATACATTGCAAAAATAGGAAAAGCAAAGAAATAAAGCCACATTTTAAGAATTTTATACTCAAATTTGAAATGTATGGATTATTAATAATTTATTATACAGATGCACTAGCGAAGATTATAAATATGATCATAACTAACGCTCACTTGACCTTTAAGTATTGTAAAAAATATAATAAATTAAAGAAAAAACACAAGCATACAAACGTAGCGATATTGGATTCAGTTGATTTCGAGTGTATCAGTGGCGTCTGATCTTATGAAGCCGTTTGAGTCTCATTAGCAAGTCTGAGAAAAAAAAAGGTCTTTTCTCATTGGCTGTGTTGTTATTGAATCCAGAAAGCGGATCCGCCTGCAGATGCTCCTGACACTCAAATCACTGCAATTAACAGCAGCAGAGATGCCCTTCCAGCAGACCAGCACAGACAGCTGCTGTGTGCATTAAACACACATGCACACACACCCCGCTAATTATAGCAGCAGCTCACTTTACAAGAGCAAAATTCAACACTATAAACATCAGATTACTCAGACGCTCAAGCTGAAAATCATGCGCAAAAATGATTCTTAATTAATCAACAGTTTGCATATTTTAGTGTATGTTTTGGGTTTATTTGCAGATGTGAATTGATTTATAGGAGGCTGATCTCTGCTCTGTTGACTTCTGATGTTGAAAATTCAACTATACAGTTTAACAAAGTCACTGTTAGTGACAATTTATAATATAATGAGTCTGTGATAGAACAGAAAATGTACTGCCAGCTTATTACAAGGTAGCGTGTAGCACTTGTAGTGCAATATACAACACAACCCAGACGATTTATTACTTTAAACTATTAAAAACATTCATAACAGCCCCTTTTTCACACTTTAAGGTTAAAAGTTGTTGGAAGGAAGATCAAGATCCAATAATAGAAAGCAAAAGCAGAAATAAATAGGGAAAAACCTGCTAATTTACAGATATTTCTTTAGCATAGAGGAGCTTTCTTGTGTACGTGATTTAAGACATATTATGGGACGCCAAAGTCAAATAGAAACTGGTTATTTGAACAAACACACTGTATGTGTACACTGTAAAAATATTATATGATCAATTAGTCATGACAGCATGTTTTTAGTTAATTGTAACTTATTAAACTACGTTAATCATGTTCTAACTTAATAACTTATAGGTTGTTTTAAGTCAATTTAACATAAAACATGTTCAAATGACTCAAAATTAATTTGATTCAGCACAACCATACATATATATATATATATTTAGCAAAACTAAAATATAATATTACTTTTAATTTGGCATCATTTTAATTTTGCATAAGAGAGTGCATACATATTGCATCAGATTACATGTATATAGAGTTCAGATGCAGAATCCTCTTACGTGCCGTCTGGGATTTCCTTCTACATTAAGCATTTTTTCAGTCTCTTATGTTTATGTTTAATTATTTCAAGCTAAAGACAATGAAAATGACCTATTGTTTGTAAATAAATGTGAAATTATTCAACCTAAACAAAGGAGCATGTAAAAAACGCTTATTTTAGAAGAAAATTTCAGATGGTTCTTAAGAGGTTTTGCATCTGAACTCTATTATTATTATGTAAGTGCATAAAATATTGCATCCTGAGGTATCTATCCAGACAGACAGACAGACATAATAGATAAGCAGGCAGGCAGGCGGGCGGACGGACGGTACCAGACAGATTTCTACCATCTGAAGAAAATCTTTCTTCAGATGGTACTTAAGAGGTTTTGCATCTGAACTCTATTATTATTATTATTTTTATTATTATGTAAGTGCATACAATATCACATCCTGAGATGGATGGATGGATGGATGGATGGATGGATGGACGGACGGACGGACGGACGGACGGACGGACGGACGGACGGACCCAATAGATAGGCAGATAGACAGACAGACAGATAGAAAGATCGATAAATAGATAGGAAGCAAAGGAGCATGTGAAAAACGCTTATTTTAGAAGAAAATTTCTGATGGTACTCAAGAGGTTTTGCATCTGAACTCTATTATTATTATTATTATTATTATTATTATTATTATTATGCAAGTACAAAAAATATTGCATCCTGAGATATCTAGACAGACAAATTTATTTATTTATTTATTTTGTGTTATAGTTTATGAAATTATTAAAGCATTTGTTTCCTTAATAATTACTCATTTTTTTCAGAACGTTAACTAAATCATATCTAGGCATGGGCCGGTCTAAGTTTCTTACGGTATGATAATCTTGAATAAAACATCACAGTTTCGTGGTATGGTGATCGCTGCTCTAAAATAAGTTCTTTTTAAATGTCTGGGTAAAAAACAACAACTTTTCCCCCATATAATATATATTTCATTTTAGAGAGCATTTATAATATTTTGGAAGAGTCAACATGTCAGGCTAAATGATTAAAATAAACCATTGACTTCTGCTTTCTTCATTAGTTTCAAAACCAGATTTATTTACAACACATAAAAAACCTTACACATACAGTAGGAACGGTGTAGCAGATTATTTTAGCAATTTTAAAACCGCAGTATACCTTGAAACCAGTTATCGTCCCATGGCTAATCATATAAACCCGCTATATAAATAATAAAAATTATTATTATTATTGTCAACTGTTCAGTATTAAGCACTAAAAATCCTCTCAAATAATTGGTAATACTTTAAAATAATAATCCATTAGTTAATGAATTTACTAACAAGAACAAACAATGAACAGTTCATTTATTACAGTAATTATTCATCTTTGTTAACATTAAATATTATAAAGTTATTTTTAGTTCATTAACTTATGTTAAAATGTTTAATAACGCATTAGCAAATGTTGGACTATGATTAATATTAATGTTGATGCATAATTCGTGTCAGTAAATTTATTTACTAAATGTTTTAAGTGTTTTAAAATTGTTTATTTAAAAAAAAGAAGCAAAACCAACATTAGACGCTAGTAAAGTAAATCAACTTTTAAAGCGCAATTTTAAGTTTAAACTTCATTTATTCTAAAAGTCAGCATAATACAGTATATAATTTTAATGCATCAACTTTTTAAGCTAAACCATATAATTGTTTAATGTTTAAATGTTTAATAATGCATTAGTAAATGTTGGACTATGATTAATATTAATGTTAATGCATAATTCATGTCAGTAAATGAATTTAATAAATTAAAATTGTTTTCAAATCATTTGTTATAAAAAGCAGTAAGCAAAACCAATATTGGACACTATTAAAGTAGTAAATCAACTTTTAAAGCTGGATTTTAAGCTTATTATGCTTCATTTAATCTTAAAGTTAGCATAATACAGTATATCATTTTACTGCATCAACCTTTTAAGCTAAATTATATTATTATTTAATTTTAAAATGTTTAACAACACATTAATAAATGTTGGACAATGATTAATATTAATTTTAACACTTAATTCACTTTAGTAAATGAATTAACTGACATTAATTATTGATAAATAAGTATTTTCAAATAATACGCAGTAAGCACAATCACTATTAAACAATAATAAAATATAATGCATAGATTTAAGCTCTTTATGCTAAATTGTATTCTAAAATAAGCATTTTAAAGTATTATTTTAGCATTTATTAATTCATATTAAAGTATCATATTAAATAAATTATAAGTAAATAAAAGGTTAATGATTTAAATCATATTAAAGCATTTTAAAAACATTTTGCACTGCATTTTATGCCAAAATCAAGCATACAAGTGCATTCCTCGTGCATTAAGTGAAGTCCCAGACTCTGACGTACTGTAGGTCATGAGAAAACACCGAGTTTTACCTTTGTCTTCGGTGTAAATGTTGTTCTCCTCAAAGTGTAGATCAGATGTGATTGTTTAGTGCACTTAAACTCCAGTTTTCCTGCTTCTCTGTGTTTTTCCCCCAGTGTGTTGAACAGAGTTAACCTTGAGTTTCCCCGAGCGAGAGTCTGTCTGTCCTGTCAGCAGCAGAAAACATCCGTCAGTGTGTTATTTTTGCAGGAGCTGCTGGAGGGTTTAAAGTGTGTGCCAGAGAAACTGAAACTCTCATTGGACACAAAACAGAAGAGCGACACTTTGGAGAAACAAATAAAGCAGACTTAAAGACTGACACGCTTGTTGCTAGAAGGGATACAGTTGCGGTCGGAAGTTAACGATAATTGTTTACATTATTAAATGATCCATTAATTGTATTTTATTAACGTCTACCACTGCTCCAACACTCGTAGTAATATAAAAACAGTAATTATACAAAGTATTATTCATATTATTTACTAAATTGGGGTATTTGCACGCTGACTTTTAATTTTCCGTCAGCCATCTTAACTGTCATTCTGTTACAAAATCGTCAGCATTTAAGATCTGTTTTTTTAAGAATCAGTTATCTTTACTTTTTGATTAATATACTATATAAAGTGGGTCTCAGAGTGTACAAGAAGCGCTGTTTTAAATGACATTATTCTGCACCATGTCTTTAAAAATGGAAATGTATCTTACCTCAGTATTTTTAATGGAGTTTCTGCTCTCCTCAGCTACTCCTTATCGTGTTTGTGTTTAACGGTCTATCATCTCGTTCAACAACTAAATAAATGCTTGACATCACAACATCTCTGCTGTAAAAGGAACCTTATGAAAGTGAAAATAGTCACATTAAACCTTCACCATATTGGTGGCTGGAAAACACTCCATATATGGGAATTGCCATATGGGTGAACTATTGTGGGTGAACTACTATGCGCTATTGTTGTAGCTGTGAAATAACTCCAATCATTCAGTGCAGTGATATGGAGCTGGAATGCATTCAAAACCTGCTGGAAATACTTCAGCTGTGCATTTATGAGAATAACAGCACACTTTAAAATGCTCATCAGCCAATCAGAATCAAGCATTCAACAGAAACATAAGCAGTTCTGACAAGACCACTTTTAGCTTAGCATAGATCATTAAATTAGATTAGACCGTTAGCGCCTAGCTGTGATGTAACTGAAATCATTCAGTGTAGTGATATGGAGATGTAATGCGCTCAAAACCTGCCTGAACTACTTCAGCTGTGCATTTACCTTACAATAACCAAACACCATAGAATGTGCATCAGCCAATCAGAATCAAGCATTCAACAGAAACATAAGCAGGTCTGACGGGAGCACTTTAAGCTTAGCTTAGCATAGATCATTGAATCAGATTAGAGCGTTAGCCTAGCATCAAGCTGTGAAATAGCTAAAATCATTCAATGTAGTGATATGGAGATGTAATGCGCTCAAAACCTGCCGGAACTACTTCAGCTGTGCATTTACCTGCCAATAACCAAACACCATAGAATGTGCATCGGCCAATCAGGATCAAGCATTCAACAGACGCGTAGTATAATGCACAATGCTTGTTTCAGTGTCATGTTTTTATTCCAGTTAAATTATTAGCAGCCCTTTATATTACACCGACAGTTCAGATGTCTGTGATCTGTGCTGTTTTATACAAACTAGTATGATTCCATATTCAATTTGGGTAACATTTTCCCAAATATTAGATGGAAAAGAACAAACTAAATCAACAGTTGTGGTCATAAATGAATGATTTGCATGTCACTTTTCATGTAAAAAGCCTAAAAGAGAGAAACAAAAAAGGCGAAGAGCCAAAGGCACGTCATTTTTACATCAGATGAGCCTCAAAACTGTTAAAACTACACTGTAAAAATATCCATATTTAGTGATTTACAAGTGTTTTGGGTTTGTTTACGGTGGTGAATTGCATTATAGGATGTTGATCTCTGCTCGGTCCACTTCTGATGTTGAAAATTCAACTCTACAGTTTAACAAAGTGACTTTTATTAACATTTTAGTAGTCTAAAATGATATAATGCATAAGAAATTATAATATATAGAGAAATAAGTCTGTAAAATAACAGAAATCGTACTGGCGGTTTACTACAAGGTGTTTGTAGCGTAAAATACAACACCAACCCAGACTATGTAGCACTTTAAACTAGTAAAATTGTTAATAAAAGTCACCTTTTACAACATTTTTAAGGTTAAAAGTTGTTGGAAGAAAGATCAAGCTCCCATAATACAATTCAAAAGCAGAAATAAACCATTAAACACAAAATTGTATCAGAAAATATGAAAAAAATGCTCATTTACAGATATATTTTCTACAGTGTACAGTAGTGATGCTAAAATAAATCGGATGTATTTTGAATTATAGTATCTAGATATCTGCATGTTCGATACCTTCACTCCTCGATTCCCAAAACAATCTGGATTCAGAAAACTCAGACGACAACCAGCATAAAATCATCAGCTCTCTGAAAAACACTGCAGATTTCACTCAATCATGTGAACAAATCAAGGAAAACACCTTTTAGAGTGGAGAAATCAACCTGGAATATGAGATCTGCACAAATTCAGTCTACCGAGAAACTGAAGCGTCTCTGCAAACACACTGAAGGCCTCAGAAATCATGCGGTTTTAGAGAGGATCCCAGAGGACTGTATTAACCCATGAAGTGTTTTTGTTGTTGTTGTTGGAGGAGTTTGTGGAGAAGCGTTCGGGTGTGTTTGTGTCTTTAGCACAATGAAATAGTGTAAAATAAAATAAAAATCTCCTTCGCCGTCAAGATTCTTCACTCGCTCGCTTCCGGGACTGATCACCCCTGAAAAACAAACGTCAGCTCAGGTTAGTCAAGTTATTTAGCATCATCTACACATATACCCATAAAAACGTTATATTTTAAACATACAAACATTACACACACACACACACACACACAAATAGGGCCTATAAAGATAATGACAATACACAATAAAGTGCAACAGTCTAACAACCATATTATTATTTGGTTATTATTTTCATTATTATTGTCATTTATTAATTGGTTTACTATTAATATTGACCTCATCTTATGAAACTGGTGGGCACAAGGCGTACTACATTACTGAAGTCTATTTTTGCTTTAATTTTGGAGACCACCCTCCATGTTCAGTTGTGTGATTTTTTTAATAATCTTTTTACACTAAAAGTACGTGAGTGCGAGTCTAAGTTTTTATTAGACATGCTATTGCTGTGTCTTTAATATAACATAAATCACCCACAGGGGGCGCAATCCAAAGGAGGAAAAACTTAAAATAATAATAACAAAAAGTATATATAATAATAATGAAATAATAAATAAATAAAAACAATCAAAAAACATAACTAAATCTATTAATAATATTCAAATAAAATTGAAAAAATAAATTAATTTTTTAAAAATAAAAACAATAAAAAAATTTATAATAATTAAATAAAAGTGAAAATTAAATAAACAACAAAAAAGCTATAAATTGAGAAAAAAAGTATTAAATAAAATTTAAAAATAAAATAATAATAACATAAAATCAAAAAAAGAAAAAAAAATTGAAAAAAAATATTAAATTGATTAAAAAAAGAAATCAAATAAAAATGAAAATAAATAAATAAAAAACTAATTTGGAAAAAAATTGATTTTATTTTATTTTTTTTAAATTTGAAAAGAAAAACAAATGAAAAAAGTATAAAAATCGAGAACATTTTTACAATAATTAAATAAAATTTTAAAAAATAAACAAAACGAAGAAAAAAAAAACTCCAAAGAAATAAATTAATCAAGAAAAAAAAACCAAACAAACAAATTTTTGACTTTTACTTGGATTTTTGTTGTTTTTTTAATGCACCGATTAAATACTATGTTTATTTTCTATAAAGCATGGATAAAATACGGTAATTCTAATAATTCAATAAAATGAATTTAAGTTTTGGAAATCACCAAAAGACACCCACTCTGGGAACCACTGGTGCAAAGCAACATATTATAAACACAAATTGCTGTAACCGTAGTTTTTCTCAGGAGTTGCACTTAAAAATAATATTTGGTTTTACTTTTACTTGAGTGCAATATTGTAACGGGAACTTTTACTACACTATCGCCCTTAAAACAGCATTCACGACTTTATATGTATATTTTTTCTTGTATGTTACATGCTTTTATTATAACTTTAATAAATATAGTGTGGGAGAAAATGAACGCCAAACAAGGCGGAGTTCCAGAGCACACCCACCGATTGCATATAATTAACAGACCAATGGGAGCTCAAAGGTGTTTGAGACTAAATGAAATCCCGCCCAGAAGTTCGCTTTGGTGAGCGGTTTTAAACTGCCTAAATCAGGGGTGTACAAACTTTTTGGGCCGAGGGCCAGATGCATATAAAAATAAATTAAAAAAACGTTGTCCCGGGCCAAATATTTTTTTTTAATCACACAGACACGCGCATACATATAAACAGCTCTCGGGAATATATCGTTAGTTTGTTGCATTGTTTTGTTTTCTCACTACAATCGATCAGCTTAATCGAGCAGAGACCATCCCATTCCCAGACAGTTTTACCTGGAGAAACCGTTCTGTGAGAGCTCCATCTGCAGTTTCTGGTCTTGAGCAGCGTAAAACGGCAGCTGAGATTCAAGAGCAGGAGGATTGATTTGGGGAATGAATCTAGAAAACAGAGCTGGAGCAAGAGGAACCCAGTCTAGAAGCAAAGAAAAAAAAACGGCAGATGATTAAAGTAGACATAAACAGACAGACTTAAAAATATCATGTAGCTCAAACTACTTAAAAACATGCCTAGAGCGCCGTCTGCTGTTAAAAATAGCCTAGAGCGCCGTCTGCTGTTAAAATAGCCTAGAGCGCCAACTGCTGTTAAAATAGCCTAGAGCGCCAACTGCTGTTAAAATAGCCTAGAGCACCGTCTGCTGTTAAAATAGCCTAGAGCGCCAACTGCTGTTAAAATAGCCTAGAGCGCCAACTGCTGTTAAAATAGCCTAGAGCGCCAACTGCTGTTAAAAATAGCCTAGAGCGCCAACTGCTGTTAAAAATAGCCTAGAGCGCCAACTGCTGTTAAAATAGCCAAGAGCGCCAACTGCTGTTAAAATAGCCTAGAGCGCCAACTGCTGTTAAAATAGCCTAGAGCGCCAACTGCTGTTAAAATAGCCTAGAGCGCCAACTGCTGTTAAAATAGCCTAGAGCGCCAACTGCTGTTAAAATAGCCTAGAGCGCCAACTGCTGTTAAAATAGCCTAGAGCGCCAACTGCTGTTAAAATAGCCTAGAGCGCCAACTGCTGTTAAAATAGCCTAGAGTGCCAACTGCTGTTAAAATAGCCTAGAGCGCCAACTGCTGTTAAAATAGCCTAGAGCGCCAACTGCTGTTAAAATAGCCTAGAGCGCCAACTGCTGTTAAAATAGCCTAGAGCGCCAACTGCTGTTAAAATAGCCTAGAGCGCCAACTGCTGTTAAAATAGCCTAGAGCGCCAACTGCTGTTAAAATAGCCTAGAGCGCCAACTGCTGTTAAAACTAGCCTAGAGCGCCAACTGCTGTTAAAAACTAGCCTAGAGCATCGTCTGCTGTTAAAAACTAGCCTAGAGCACCGTCTGCTGTTAAAAAAATAGCCTAGAGCACCGTCTACTGTTAAAACTAGCCTAGAGCGCCATCTGCTGCTAAAAAAATAACAAAGCAACATCTGCTGTTAAAGATAGCCTAGAGCACCGTCTGCTGTTAAAAAAATAGCCTAGAGTGCCATCTGCTGCTAAAAATAGCCTCGAAAACCATCTGCTATTAAAAATAACCAAGAGCGCCAACTGGTGTTAAAACTAGCCTAGAGCATTATCTGCTGTTAAAAACTAGCCTGGAGCACTGTCTGCTGTTAAAAACTAGCCTAGAGCACCGTCTGCTGTTAAAAACTAGCCTAGAGAACCGTCTGCTGATAAAAAAATAGCCTAGAGCGCCATCTGTAGTTAAAAACTAGCCTAGTTTTTAACTACAGATGGCACGCTAGGCTATTTTTTAGCAGCAGATGGTGCTCTAGGCTAGTTTTTAACAGCAGATGGCTGTTAAAAATAGCCTAGAGCGCCATCTGCTGTTTAAAACTAGCCTAGAGCACCATCTGCGGCTAAAAAGCCTAGAATGCCATCTGCTGTTAAAAACTAGCCTAGAGCGCCATCTGGGGTTAAAAACTAGCAAAGAGTGCCATCTGCTGTTAAAACTAGCATAGAGCTATCTGTTGTTTAAGAACTAGCCTAGAGCGCCATCTGCTGTTAAAACTAGCCTAGAGCAGTGTTACAGTCTATGTGAACAAGAAGTTGCTGAGACTTGATGTATATGTTGATGTACTTCCAACTGAAACTGAATATTGAGTAGGGGGCGGGGCTTTCTTTTTGCAAATCATTCCCTCAAAGCAAACTAACGATAAGAGGAATTAAAGGATTAAAGGAAAAGGGAAACTTGCAATGTTTAGTTTGTTAGCGCAAATTGTCATTCTTTAGGTGAAGAACAATGTGCGCTAGCAAACTAAACATTGTAAATTTTTATTTCACAGTCTTTAAACACTATCCAAGAGATCTGTCAGCTGTTAAACACTATGAAAATACAATGATGGTCAACAGCACCCAGTTTGCCACATTCGTTAAATTTGTGTTTAACATGAGAGAGAAAATCTGAAGTAGCAAATGATGACAGAGTTTTCATTTCTAGGTGAACTGTACCTTTAAATATACTTGACAAAATTACACATGCAAAATACTTCAGTGAATTTTTTGCTCACCTGGCCGAAGACTATAAAGACCTTTCACAACACTCTCCATAGTTGATGGATTGACTTGAAATGGCATGGAATGAGCCTTTTTAAGAAGAGCTGAGGAAGAAATAAACATTTACACGCCAACATCAGCATCATATCCAATCGCAAAATGCAGAAAAAATGCTTTTGTGCAGTAATATCACCAACAATGGACATAACCCATCCATAAATAGGGCTCTCTGAATTATAAAATTTGGCTGGCGATTAATTGTTTAAGAAATAATTGCAACTATGGAATTAATTGCCTATTATGGTGCTTTGAGAAATAACTGTCTGCTTTAGGGCTCATAAAGAAATATAATATTTGGCCAAATATGGGTACTGTATATAAAAGTATAGCTAATATATTTGAACATATGTGCATAATTGTAATTCAATGATTGAAAATAAAGATTTAAACTGACGTTTTTGTAATGCATGTTTAATGTACACTCAATGGCCACTTTATTAGGTACACCTGAGCAACTGCTCGTTAACGCAAATTTCAAATCAGCCAATCACATGGCAGCAACTCAATGCATTTAGGCATGTAGACATGGTCAAGACGATCTGCTGCAGTTCAAACTGAGCATCAGAATGGGGAAGAAAGGGGATTTAAGTGACTTTGAACGTGGCATGGTTGTCGGTGCCAGACGGGCTGAGTATTTCAGAAACTGCTGATCTACTGGGATTTTCACGCACAACCATCTCCAGGGTTTACAGAGAATGATCTGTGAAAGAGAAAATATCCAGTGAGTGGCAGTTCTGTGGGCGCAAATGCCTTGTTGGTGCCAGAGGTCAGAGGAGAATGGCCAGACTGGTTCCAGCTGATAGAAAGGCAACAGTAACTCAAATAAGCACTCGTTACAACCGAGGTCTGCAGAAGAGCATCTCTGAACACACAACACGTCCAACCTTGAGGCGGATGGGCTACAGCAGACTACACCGGGTGCCGCTCCTGTCAGCTAAGAGCAGGAAACTGAGGCTACAATTGACACAGGCTCACCAAAACTGGACAATAGAAGATTGGAGAAACGTTGCCTGGTCCGATGAGTCTCCACATTTGGATGGTCGGGTCAGAATTTGGCATCATCTTCTGATGGTTACTTCCAGCAAGATAACGCACCATGTCATAAAGCGTGAATCATCTCAGACTGGATTCTTGAACATGACAATGAGTTCACTGTACTCAAATGGCCTCCACAGCCACCATAACTCAATCCAATAGAGCACCTTTGGGATGTGGTGGAACGGGAGATTGGCATCATGGATGTGCAGCCGACAAATCTGCAGCAACTGCGTGATGCTATCATGTCAATATGGAGCAAAATCTCTGAGGAATATTTCCAGTACCTTGTTGAATCTATGCCATGAAGGATTAAGGCAGTTCTGAAGGCAAAAGGGGTCCAACCTGGTACTATTATGGTGTACCTAATAAAGTGGCCGGTGAGTATGTTCATGCACTTTTTATTCTATAACCCATATGTTATAGTCTATATAGTTTGATTTAAGTCTCCACCTTGTGGCTGTAAAAGAATTGCAGCAATTGCTATAATCTGACACAAAGATTATTAACAGGCATGTCCATAAATACTCCTCATTTTTCAGACTCACGCAGTAAAGTGGCGACGTGTTTCTCTGCTACATGATCTGAGAACAGCTTCATGAGATCGTCCCGCAGGTCTCGGTTCAGCTTTGCTTCAATGTAAAACTTGTTCTGTAACACAGTAAAGAATAAAAAGTTGATAAATGAATGCAGAAATGAGTGTCATGTGGAAATGACATTCAAAGACACCGTGTTTTACCATATAGATGAAGACAGGAACGATGCAGTGAAGAGCAGCTGTGTACCGAGTCAGAGCTAGGTTGAAGTTTTCTATTAAATGTTCCGGTGGACTGGCCTGCAGATAAGAGAAAACCATGTTTTTAGCCCCTAAATTGAAAATAGTAATAAAAAGACAAAATATAAAGAGTAATCGTTTTTGTTAAGCCATTTTAAACATATTTTCTTCATTTAGACATGTGATATGCATTTTAAAAAGAAACCAAAGTAAAATGAACAAAAATTTATTAAAATAATTCATAAAATAAATTAACATTTTACATTTAAAATCTAAGCAATTTTAATATAGCCCTTTATTTACACATATTTTTATTCATTAAAAAAATAAAACGATTTAAATTAAGAAATGTAATAAAAACCTAAATAAAATGGATGATAGATAATTTATGCATTCACTATTTAGTTAACAAAACAAATATAAAAAGTTTATAGTAAACTGTACTCATAATTTGTTATTTAATATAAATTTAACAATTCTGTAATGATTTTAGACAAAGTAAAAAAATTGCATTAATTAATTTTAATTCAATGTAGCGTCTTGAAAAAAATCATTATAATAATTTTTTAAAATTACAATAAATTGTACATTTTAAAATACATAATTTAACAATATTGCAATACATAAAGTTGCAATACATGAATTTAACAGAGCAAGGAAATTTTCACAGTATGTCTGATAATGTTTTTTCTTCTGGAGAAAGTCTTATTTGTTGTATTTCGGCTAGAATAAAAGCAGTTTTTAATTTTTTAAAAGCCACTTTAAGGTCAATATTATTAGCCCCTTTAAACTATATATTATTTTCAATAGTCTACAGAACAAACCATCATTATACAATAACTTGCCTAATTCCCCTAACCTGCCTAGTTACCCTAATTAACCTAGTTAAGCCTTTAAATGTCACTGTAAGCTGTATAGAAGTGTCTTAAAGAATATCTAGTCTAATATTATTTACTGTCATCATGACAAAGAGAAAATAAATCAGATATTAAAACTATTATGATTAGAAATGTGTTGAAAAAAAATCTTCTGTCCATTAAACAGAAATTGGGAGAAAAAATAAACAGGGGGGGCTAATAATTCTGGCTTCAACTGTGTGTGTGTGTATATAAATATATATAAATAAAATAGTACAACAATGAAAATGTATAAGGTAAAACAATTTAACAACATAACTTTGCCTACATTAAATTAGCATTTTAATAAAATCGTAACTTCTAAATATTTGTCTAAAAAGCCATTAATTATTATTATTATGAACATTAAAATTATTAAACAAAAACGTACTATTCAATAATGTATAAATGTGTTAATAAAAATGGCAAACACATTATTAATTCAATAAATAAAAAACTACTGACTTTAATTACACTTTTATTTGTTTTTCAAACGTAATTTTGCCATCTACATAAACACAAAAATAAAACCCCAACACTTGTGAAAGGCTGACTTCAGTGTCTGCACTCTGTGATTTAAAATGCATACTTTAATACTTTATTAAGCAAAATGTCTGAAGTGAATTTATAGACCTGAAGTTCAGCAGAGACCTGCTCCAGATGAGACGTGATTTTCCACATCAGGTCGTTATACAGCAGCTCTGAATGCTGTTGGCACACGCACTTATAAACGTGACTGCAAGAAGACAAAGCAAGGATGCATTTACTCATCGACTGCTGGAGCCACTGATACTGGTTTAAAGGAGCACGCACGCACGCACGCACGCACGCACGCACGCACGCACGCACGCATGCACACACACACACTTTTGCAAAAACATTTTACAGCTCTCCTAGAGGTAAACAGTTGAGTTTAACCATCTCTGACAACATTCAGCTGATCTCCGGGTCTAGTTGGAGCACTTTTAGCTTAGCTTAGCATAGATCATTGAATTGGATTAGACCGTTAGCATCACACTTTAAAATGACCAAAGAGTTTTGATATTTTTCTGTAGTTATTTTCTGTAGATATTTTTGACTCCTCTGTAGTTACGTTGTGTACTAAGACCAACAGAAAATGAAAACTGCAGTGTCTGGCTGACGGACCTGTAGATCTGCTCGTAGGAGATGGAGATGTGCTCCATTGGGCTCTGGGTGAGCAGAAGCTCGACGGCTCGCTCTAGTTTTGGCCAGTAAACCGTCCTGTATTCTTCAGCCGACATCGCATTCAAGACTGGACACAAGAACATCAGGGGAAGACAAACACAAGAAACACATGTGAGGGTTTTAGTCAAATATTCAATTGAATATTATTTGCACAGAGCTTTTCACAACACTTGGTGGAGTAACCCTGAGTTTAAATCACAACAAATATTAAACATCTGTTATTCTGATAATCGTTAAATGGGTAATTTAATAAATAATATGAATAATAGCAGCCGCAGTTGTATCCCTTATAGCTTCAACCGTCACTTTCTATTTAGTAACCATAATAACTAATGAAACCTTATTGTAAAGTGTGACTCAAAATCCTAATAAAACATTATCATTATTAAAATTCTTATAGAATACATACATCTTTAAGCATTATATATGCATGCATCATACATCATTTAACTAAATACATTTATTACAGCAATTGTTTATATATTATCGGTAGATCTGGGCAAAGATTAAATCGCGATTAATCACATCCAAAATAAAAGTCTTACTAACATAAAATATGTGTGTGTTTTATATATATTTATTTTGTATATATGTAACACAAAGGGGGTGACACAGTGGCTTAGTGGTTAGCACTGTCACCTAACAGCAAGAAGGTCGCTGGTTCAAGTCCCGGCTGGGTCAGTTGGCATTTCTGTGTAGAGTTTGCATGTTCTCCCCGTGTTGGCGTGGGTTTCCAGTCCAAACAGGTTTATTAAAGACTAAGCAGCATTGTTAAACATTTGATTATGCAATTACTGTCTACCTGAATACTATTCGACTCCTCGGAAAACTATAAAAGAGTTTATTTAATTTGTATCTGATTCTTTATTGAATTTACCTATGCATGTAGATTTTTTCTTATATTTTATTTATTTTATTTTATATATATATATATATATATATGAGCAATTCCAGCGTTATGGATGTGACATTTGCAGCAAAAAAAAGTATATGTTAATATTATATTGAAACATCTCTTTATATTTTTCAAAACAACCAGCCAAAGAGTAGTGGGAGCAGAAAAATCTCAATCTGTAAACATGTTTTATATTTTAAATAAGAGAAATAAACATGTGTTATGGATGTGACAAAAAACGTCTGCAAGTTTACATTATACAACAGTTTGTAGAAATTCTGTGAATTAAACTGCACAACCCAAAAGAAACAATGCTAATCAAAAGGAAAAGAGTCGGCTCACTATAGAACAAACATGATTGATCTTATTTGATTTGACATTTCTGCATTTATGAGAAAAAAGCTCCGTTATGGATGTGGCGGATGTAAAATTGCCACTTGTGAGACTTTGGTAAATAAAATATAATTGTTTGAAAACATTGACAGAGACATTGAGTATTTTTAAAGTACTGTAAAATACAAGCCTACACTAAAAACGGTTTTGCTATTTTGGCGAAAACCTTTTTTTTTTCCATGGCAAGGTTGACATTTGCATGGAATTGCTCATATATAGCAGAATAAAAAAACAAATCCCAATGTTAGATTTTTCCAATATTGTGCTGCCCTACTTTCATGGCTTTGCAATAAAAATAGTGGTTATAATGCAAGTAAATGGGCAAAAACAGCCCCCAACATAACAAAAGGGTAGTCAATATGCTCAGAGTGTATTGTTGACGTTTTGAACATTTTCAAAGCATTTCACAAAATAACTTAGGTAAAGCTGGTTATATATTCGCACATTCGGACTCCTTAATTTACTTTTCAGAAATACAAAATTATAAATAGGGAAATCATTAGAAGCCAACGATTATCAAAACACAACACTGTTGGCATCAATTAAATAAAGTGTTGTTTTGTTAGCGTGGTAAACAATATAGGAACCGTTAAAATGAAACCATGTGCGAATATAAAACCAACTTTACCTCACACATAAACATGCCAAAGTAAGATTCGTCCCCAAAAATGATTCCATTTGCTGAAACAAAGGGAAAGTTGTGGCCAAATTAAGCCTTAAAATCAGCCCAAAGTGGATGATGATATTATAACCAGTAAATAAGAGCGGGTTAATATCATAATCAGGCAGAATTAGCGGCACTCACGGAACTTGGAGCCGGAGTTGAGCAGTAGCGCCGCGGCGGCAGAAGCGTCCGACTCGCAGGACTCGCTGCTGGAGTCTGAATCCACACACACACCGCCCTGCTGGAGCTCCTGGATCTCCTGCAGCTCCTCCATCTCCTACACCCGCACACTGTCTAATCCATGTCCGGCCAGAGCCACCACAGCTCGGGTAGACACGCGGGACCACCGGCACACTTTCTCTCCGCTGAATTTGTTGTCAATCCGAGGAAAATCGCGTCGCGGACTTCCGTTAAACGGCGGACGAGTCGAAACAAGAGTCCGCGTGTCAAAATAGGAGTCCTCGATAAACAGACAAACTTCGCTTTTTTCAGCCAACGATAAACTTCCGGTGAAAAATGTATGTGACTATTTTCTGTTTCATAAGGTTTGCAGCAATAATGTTAAAATTACAATTGTGTAATTAACAAAGTAATTTAAAGACAATCGGTTAAATAAACACACATGCAAATATGAAAAGGTACGATTTACTCACCCTCAAGTGGTTTTTGTCATAAAATATAATAATAATAATAATAATAATAATAATAATATAATAATATAATATATTTTGAAGAATGTTGGAAAACTGTTAACTATTGATATCTATTGTAGGAAAAACAAATACTGTGGAAGTCAATGGTCAAACATTTTTCAAAACATCTTATTTTGGTTTGGTTACATCTTTATTCTGGTTTGTGAGTGGATGATGAATAAACGATGACAGAATTTTAATATTGAAGTGGACCGTCCCTTCAAATGCATTATAAAACATTTGTGGTTGCTTCACATTTTTAATTTGAAACAAAATAACCTTAAAATAATTTTAACTCACATTAAACTGACTTAAAACAGTTTGAATGATTAAAAAAAATAAGTTGAAATATTATTAACTTATTTAATAGGTTCAATTAACATGAAATAACTGCGATTACTGAAATTTAACTAGCTTCATGGTACAGGCCACAGGACTCTTTGATCTCAAATGCTGGGGGCGTGTCTGTTGCTGCTGTAGCCACACCCCCCTGGTGGAAAAGTGTCCGTCTCTCAGTTCTCAAATAACGCTATAACCTGAATGCCTGTTATCGCTAGTAAAGTTAGCTTCAGTGGCTGTATACAGCCTTGCATGATTGAGTAAGCTCAAGTAGACAACGTGCATCAGCGCTGCAGTGAGTTGAAAAAGATGTCAATTATAAACGTGTTTTAATTGCATCTATTCTAATAGTTAGCAATGTGTAATAATGAAATATGACAGCTGTTTTCATCCAAACATGCTAAGTAAATTAATGTGCAAAACTGTAATATCACATAAAATATTTATAAATAAAGTCCCTCCAATGAGTTCAAGAGAACAAAATCATCACTTCCTGATAAACTAGAGCAAATATGCTGGGAAATGTAGTTTAGTGCGTTGTGAGAAACCACTGTGGTGTTTTTTTTCCTCTAATAAATGAGTTGAGACGCTCTCTGGGTGTGCAGACAGATGCTCAAGACAGCTTTGGAGGGAAGAATAATAGAGTAATAATAATACTTATGGTCCGTTTCCACTGAGTGGTACGGTACGGTACGATTCGGTTTGGTACGCTTTTATGGCCGTTTCCACTGTCAAAAGGCGTACCGAACGGAACCGTACCACTTTTTCGGCACCCTTTCGAAAGGGTACCAAACACGAGAAAGGGTACCAAAAGGCGGAGCCACACGCGCAGCTGAACACTATTGGTTTACAGAGATACGTCATTCGCTTACGCAACAAGCCAGAATGAAAACAAAAAACCCGCCATGTTTGAAAAGCACTGTGATGATGGACTGACAGCTGAGGCCTTTTACAATCAGCTAAACAACATTTCAGATCTTTTACAAAGCTTGTTTTAATCAAGGTTTTTATGCAATATTCCCAAATGAGCATTTAAAATAGGTGGATGGAAATTAGTTACTACCGCAAGACTGAGCAGGAGAACCAATGATGCTAATATGCAGTATTTATTATAATGTAAGGGATGGGTCTGTGCATAATTTTAGCCCCGCCCCCCTGAATATACAATTGAGTACTACACTCACCGGCCACACTAGTACCAGATTGTCTTCAGAATTGTCTTAATCCTTCGTGGGGAAGATTCAACAAGGTACTGGAAATATTCCTCAGAGATTTTGCTCCATATTAACATGATAGCATCATGAAGATGCTGCAGATTTGTCGGCTGCAGATCCATGATGCCAATCTCCCGTTCCACCACATCCCAAAGGTGCTCTATTGGATTGAGCTCTGGGGACTGTGGACTGTAGCCTCAGTTTCCTGTTCTTAGCTGACAGGAGTGGCACCCGGTGTGGTCTTCTGCTGCTGTAGCCCATCCGCCTCAAGGTTGGACGTGTTGTGTGTTCAGAGATGCTCTTCTGCAGACCTCGGTTGTAACGAGTGCTTATTTGAGTTACTGTTGCCTTTCAGCTGGAACCAGTCTGGCCATTCTCCTCTGACCTCTGACATCCACAAGGCATTTGTGCCCACAGAACTGCCGCTCACTGGATATTTCCTCTTTGTCGGACCATTCTCTGTAAACCCTAGAGATGGTTGTGCGTGAAAATCCCAGAAGATCAGCAGTTTCTGAAATACTCACACCAGCCAGTCTGACACTCACAACCATGCCATGTTCAAAGTCACTTAAATCCCCTTTCTTCCCCATTCTGATGCTTACTTTGAACTGCAGCAGATCGTCTTGATCATGTCTACATGCCTAAATGCACTGAGCTGCTGCCATATGATTGGCTGATTAGAAATTTGCACTAACGAGCAGCTAGACAGGTGTACCTATTAAAGTGGCCGGTGAGTGTTTGTACTTCCGAGTCTCTGCAATGAGTTTCAGAAATATATTTCTGAATGTGTTGTTGCTCAGAATTCTCTTTACCTGGATTTTAAACACAAAAAACGACAAGAAAAAGGAGTGAAAAGCACCATTTTGAGGACTATCAAACTTTACTGGGTATAAAAGTCTTCAACAGTAGGCTGAGCGGAGCTGCCAAACATCTGCAAATGCCAGTTTTGCTGTACATGCTGGACAAAAAACTGATCAATTCAGTGGAAAAAACAAACAATGAAACCCATACAGAGAAACAACAACATAAAATCGTGATCTTTGGTTTGAAAATCATTCCCTTTTTTATCCCAAGCAAATACATGGCAAGATCCACTGTGTTCTCAGGCAGAAACATTCGCTGGACTTATATTAAACGTATATTTTACATCTAAATAAAAATGCAAAAATACTAAACAGACAAAAGAAGAGAAGAAGAGAGAAGCTGCATGCATTAGAAGGCATTTAGGAAGGAGGGAAGTACAAAAACATATAAAACAGACTTAAATAGAGCTATTGGTGAGCTATTGTGTGTGTTGTGTGCGGTGTGTCTGAAGGCATCTGTGTTCACTGTCCTGTACTGTTTCTGTGTCCGTGTCCTTCTCCGTCACTGCTGCTCCGTTTTCCTCCACCTCGCTGTCTTCATGCTGGAAAGATCCGTCGCTCTCACTGCCGCACGAACTGGAGCTCTCGTCCTCTGAGCTCGAGTAAACCTCCGCCCCGTGGAAAACATAACGGTTCGGTGCTTGAAATAAATACTGCGACGCTGCAAAATACAGACATAACATTAACCTTTTTAATGCTACACAGAATTAAATTTAAGACCAATTGTATAGTACAGAATAAAATAATTACACAAAGTGTGAAAAAAAACTTAAATTATTATTATTTTCATTAATAATAAATTAATTATAATAATCATAATAAAAATCTTACATCAGTTCCCCCAAACTGCATTAACAACGCTATTCATTCACTCATTTTCCTTCGGCTTAGTCTCTTATTTATCAGTGGTCACCACAGCGTAATGAACTGCCAGCTATTCCAAACAGCCACACACTCTCACATTCACACACTCATACACTACAGCCAATTTAGTTCATCAATTCCTCTATAGCGCATGTGTTTGGACTGTCGGGAAAACCGGAGCACCCGGAGGAAACCCACGCCAACACGGGGAGAACATGCAAACTCCACACAGACACGCCAGCTGACCCAGCCGAGACTTGAACCAGCAACCTTCATGCTGTGAGACCACAGTGCTAACCACTGAGCCACTGTGCTGTCGTTAACAACACTAACAAACGGGGTCAGTTCGATTGCATTTTTAAGTTTACTTGATTGCTACACGATCATCAACAGTTTTCTCAGAGAATGACAAGCTGACAAATTCTGCTTGATCTCCGATACACATTTTATTTATGGAGAGAAAAAAAAGCAGTGCAGTGTTTGGGTGTTGTGTGTTGGTCTGAGAAAATTAGTCTAACAAAATGTGTATAATCAAAGTATGAAGCTGATCAGACAGTTCTTATGACATGACTCACGGTGTGCTCATGGCATTCTGAAAAATCAAGATGTTTTCAACAATGTCCATATGTGAACAACCCCTAAGGCCGCCGTCATTCGCGATCTACAGGAGTTGATTTTCTTGCACAGACTAGGAATGGGCCGATATAAGATTCTGACTGTCTGATAACCTTGCATAAAAATATCACGGTATTATGGTCACTGCTCTAAAATAAGTTCTTTTTAAATTAAACACACAAACAAACAAACAAACAAACCCCCCATTGAACTAAACATATTTAAAATAAGTAACATTTTAAATATTTTTGTTTGATATTGTTTTAATATTTAGTTTGATATGGAAGTTCCTTTTCTGCTCGAGGTATTTTTGCCCTAAAACATAAATAAAACAGTTGTGAAAAACATGTAAAAAAATAAAAATAAAAAAAACAGAACAACAGAACAGAAAACACCGGCGTAGGGCTGCTCAATTATGGGAAAAATCATAATCACTATTATTTTCGTCATAATTGTAATCACGATTATTCAAAATGATATACAGTTGAAGTCAAAATTATTTGCCCTTCTGTGGAATTTTTTTAATATATATTAATATTTCCTAAATGATGTTTAACAGAGGAATTTTTCACAGTATTTCCTATAATATTTTTTCTTCTTAGGCTTATTTGTTTTATTTTGGCTAGAATAAAAGCAGGTTTAAATATTTTGAAACCTACATTAATAGCTCAACATTATTAGCCCCTTTAAGCTATATATATGTTTGATTGTCAGCAGAAGAAACTACTGTTATACAATCTTGCCTAATTACACTAAGCAGGATCATTGCGTGCTGTCACTTTAAGAATAGTGCGGCTCTGATATGGTTTCTCTTTCACATGTCTTTTGATTCTCAACTTGTTTGTTTATTACACAAATGAGGGTTAATATGAATACTCACTAAACACCGCGCTCTGGCACAAATGTGCATGTATTTGACCATTAAAGCGCTCACATTAAGATGGCGTTAGATGTGTGTTCGGCTCGTCTCCGCCAAAAGTTACATTACAGTACATGTCGGTATACGATGGAATAATCGTTTATCTCGATTAATTGTTTTTCATAATCGTTAGAAATCGAAACCGGACTTTCGATTAATTGCACAGCCCTACTCTGGCGGTTTTAAAACCTTGATTTTTCCAAACTGCGGTAAACCTTGAGACTGGTTATCGTCCCATACCTCGCACAGACATGCTGGATTGACCTGATTTGTTGACAAATGGGTTGCGGATCCATTCCTCGGCAGTTCAAGACGTTTGTTTCTTACTCATTTTGCTGCTTTTGGGTTATATTTAGTCGCTCAAGTGACTAAGATACAAGCGTGAGAATACAGTCATTTTTTTAAAAATAAAAGATTGTTCAGACTCAGATAATAAATAAAACGGAAATAATTAATGATTTTTTTTTGTGCAACCAGATACCACAAACCGGTACTGGCCCGGGGGTTGGGACCACTGCTGTGTTGACAATCAAAAATAAATATTGCTTAAGGGGACTAATAATATTGACCTTGAAATTAACTGCTTTCATTCTAGCCAAAATAAAAAAAATAAGACTTTCTCTAGAAGAGAAAATATCATAGGAAATACTGTGAAAAACTGTGAACATCATTTGGAAAATATTAAAAAAAGAAAACAATTCACATTTTACTAATTAATGCTAGTAAATATATGACCTTATGTGCCATTATTTAGAGTTGTCACAATACTGGAATTTGGTCCCAATCGATACTGAAATTTTAAAAGCGTCCATTTCGTGCTAACATTTAAGTGCATTCTTAAACAGCGCTGATTTACGGTGGCCGGGAAGTGCAAAACAGTATTACAGAGTGTGAAACACTTTATCAAAGCTCGAGACAAACTTACATTTTGAAAAACATTTTTACCCATCATAAGATACAATTACCAAGGAAAAACTATTATACCAAGGACAAAACAAATTTACATTTCAGAATAAAATTAACAAGACGCAAAACACAAGTCCCGAAACACATTTACAATTACAGACTCTTTACGGAAAGGGAATGTACCGCACACCGGAAGTGACGTAGTATGTACCACACACCGGAAAACATCAGCTCGTGTGACTTTGTAGACACAGGTTAACACATCTACTACAATAAAAATCATGGTTTTATCAACTGCGATAAAACATCGTTTTGTCATTTACAGCGATTCTGAGAAAATATCAGCGTGAGAGTATGTAGAAACATGTAAACGGAAGTACATGGAAACAATCAAAGCACGGCATGTTGACTGATAAAGGTACCGAAACCAACCTCACCATGTTGACCTGAAGAGCTCAGATAGATAGGGCGGATGATACCTGCACTGAACCTTTTGACTTGGGTTTAAATCCTGTTAATGACATGTCAATTATAATTATTTCTTTAGATTAATTTTGATTATGTACTGTTCAGCTACACAAATATTAAAATCAATAATGTTTACACTGACACGCAGTAATAAGAATCTTTATTTGGTATGGGCATGTTTTGTTGCTATGAAAAAGTGACGACTCTGTCAATCTGCAAACGTGAATAGTGTACATCTGGAAAGGGGCACCCGTTAACACGGACAGACACCAGTTAAACCGTAACACCGGCTTCATTCAGTTTACTGTTAAGAGTCCTCAAGCAGATGTTTACACCGTGTAGACTTGACATCATGTTCACGATTACAGCATACGAGTGGCCCTCGTTAAAATATTGAACACATTGATGGAGTGATGCAGTATGTCTGGTGTTTCCGTCTGGTCTGCGTTCTTTAGAAACTCCAAACACCGACCACACGTAAAGCAAAACCACGTTAAGCTGCTCATGTGTTTACCGCAAAACATCCTTCGACTCGACCGCAGTCCATGTTCTGTCATCATAAACTTTATTTACACCATGCACTCCACAGCAATTTACCGCGCTCACCAACAACAACACTTTTCCCCGCGTCACTCCCAGTGTGTGGTACATTCCACGTCACATCCAGTGTGTGGTACATTCCCTTTCCGTAAGGAATCTGTAATTGCAAATTTGTAATATTGTTTTGCACTTCCCGGCCACCGTACTGATTGACCATTGTGTTCACGTGCTCAACAGAAATGACTGTGATTGGCCGTGAAGGTCATCAGTTCACCGAACTCACCTCTGTTTACTGAGTGTAACCACAGATACAGGGACACTAAAGCGTTTAAAGACACGACGATCAGCTGGTTTGTCTATAAGCTGACATACGAGTGATCCGCTGATGAATCGTGGCTTTAAAACGCTCCAGTGTCTCTGTATCTGTGGTTAACACAGATGAGTTCTCAACCTTCCCAGCCAATCACAGTCATTTCTGTTGAGCACTTGAACACAGTGGCCAATCAGCGCTCGAATGTTAGCGGGAAATGGACGTTTTTAAAATTCCATTATCGACGGGTATCGAATTCCAGTATAGTGCAACCCAGAATGAAAAATGTTTAACAATTTGTATTAGCATTCATAAAATGCACAAAACAACAGCTTTAAAGGGGTGGTCCACTACGATATCATATTTTAAACTTTAGTTGACGTGTAATGTAGCTGTGTGAATATAAACAACATCTCTGAATGTGAGACGCTCAAAGTTCAATGCAAAGGAAGACATTGGCTTTTTCAGAGTTAGCTTAGCGAAGCCTACAGCGAACGAAGTTTGGGGACTACAAAAAAATACATCCGGGATAATGATGTCATAAACCCTTCAGGCTATGAGCACACACCCCAAGCAGCAAAGGGGCGTGGCCAGATGCGCTGTTATAGCAGAGACGCTTTCTGGTGACATGAAGCCGATTCTCGAATCACAGCACATTATGTTAGCTGACCAATCAGAGCCTCTTGAGGGCGGGCCTTTCAGAGGAACTAGAAAATATGACAGTCGTTTTCATTTTAGCTGAGTAGCTGTATATAATTAAAAAGTAGGGCTGGGAGATAATTCGATATTGATAATAATCCCGATATATAATTCTTCGATAAAACAATAACGACAGTTTGATAATCGCTCGATAATATTTATGCACCATGCGTAACGCTGCGCAGGCGTTTTGCTGCCTGCCCTTCCGGATGCCACATGCAGTATACAAGTTTACAGCCATACAGTGTTAGTTGCACTTGAAGGAGTAAGAAAAAAATAAAGGTAAAAAAGGTCACAGTCGCAAACATTGTTTACAAGAAACGGCACTAGACTTCAGTAGTCTTGAGCTACATAGTTTTTTTTAATCCGACACAAAACAGAGCAACGTGCACTGCAAACTGCGCAGAAGACTCATGTCATCAAAAACAGGCAACACCATAAACCAGTTCATCGTTTAAAACAGTACCACCGTTATAAAGATGCTAAGAAATTAAACACCCAAACAGGTGTTGGTAAACCAGCGCAACTACCCAGCAGAGTTTCATATAATCATTTTCGAAAGCCGTGTCTTACGAGAAAAAAACCCCCGAAAAGACAGAAGATATGACAGACAACACAATCTCAATAAACACTTGATGCTTGCTGTAAACTAGGCTACAGGCTGCATTATTTAAGGGCATTTGTTACGACGTCTTTTGAAATCTGTAATACCACTACTGTCCCTCATCGACGGTAAAACAACCAGCCTTTATATATTTAAAGGACATAATCACTGAGGAGAAATCAGATGCTCAAGACATAATCTTTAAAATAATGACATATTAAAAACGCAGCAAATATATGACAGACGTTTACAACAGCAGTGGATCATTAATTAAATCCTTATTTTTAACGGAGCGAAGCATCATGCACCCGCAGTTGTTTAAGATGGGCAAGAACTAAAAATATATATTTCTTTGAAAATCTATATTTTTGCAACGAATTTTTTTTGTATAATGTGTAACTTAATTTTGATGCATATTTTGTTGGTCAATTACCTACAGCATAAACAAGAAGAATGAATAACATCTGAGGTGAAGCGCTTTAAAGCAAGCCCGCTATGGTATATGCTTTAGCACCAAAACAATCCATTAAACAGTTTTCGGTTTCAGTTTAATTCGTTTAAAGAGGCGGTATGAGCAGTCTTTACTACAGCACTTATAGTATTCTTAAGGGGGTCACACACCAGAAGCTCACACACGCCACGCAGCGCCATACATTTTAGAATTCTAAGCATAGGTTACTACCAGGGTACACACACCGGCGCTGCAAGTCGCCCGGCCACGGCTCAGGAGACTGTTCATTTTTCTGCCGCGCCACAGAGCGCCATCTGAATAGTTTCGTTTAAAATAGCATGCGAATGTGCGCATCTGGTGTGCGATACTTTCAACGGTCATGTGCGCACCATGTCCGGTGTGTGACACCCTTTAGATTACCTCGGAAGAATAAACTCGGTCTGAAGGATGAGAGAGCTCAGAAGCTTGTTGTGTGAATGGAGAGGCTCCCGCATGTCTCGCCGTCATGCGCGATTTATAAAATGAGAGTCTGCATTGGCCTATTCGTGCCAGTGCGTGAGATAAAATTGGTTAAAACATTCGCGGATATAACGGAGATCTATATGCGTCCCACAATATGCGATGTAAAGAGTGTGACTGCTAAATAAGGTAAACTGCACACACTTGATTATGTAATGCGTGGACGCGTCTCGCAGCACAAATCATAATTAAACATTTGAATCAAGGGCGTAGGTTTGCACTTGACATTGGTGGGGTATATATATATATGCTGCTATTAAAATATATTAATAATTAATCCTCTCTTCATACAATTTATTAAGTTTCAGGCCCATAGCCAAGAGGGGTTCTGGTGGGTAGAAAGACCAAAAGTTGTATTCTTATTATTTGTAAATTTTCCTGATTATTCAAATGGCTAAATTCTGGCTGAGGAACACTTAATGTGCTGGCCAGTTTGTTAATTACCTGTAGGCTTCAGTGTTTAATTTAAAACTAGTTTTAACAGATTTCTAAAAAAATAATAATAATAAAATTAATGATAGATGATAATAAACTTGTATTGTAAAAATAAGAATTGTTCCATATTTTTTTATTCAAAATGGTCATTATTTATAAAATTGTGATATTAAACATACTTTTAAATGCACAGTTGTAAATAAACACTTAAAATCGTCAAATAGTGTGGTAAGCAAATGGTTGTAAATATTTTTGGTACATCAGAAAGTGTGGTTATGATAACCATCCGACAAGATAATCTATCAAAAATTAGTTCTTAAAATGTCCCTAATATAAATATGCAATATTTATACCTCATAATTAAATAGAAATCAGGCAAATAACTGCAAAAAGGTTGTTTTTCCGCCCCTTTCAATAAGCTGGCTACAGGCCTGATAGTGTAATGTTAGAATAATGTTTATTAACTGATAAAGAGAGAGTTTAATGAAGACTTTTGTTCATTTTAGCCACAGTGCAAATATAACATGTCTCATATATCAGTATTATGCCTGTACACCGGCTGTATTTTTTTTTTTTGACAAATTGTTTCAACCGAAATTGGACATGGAGAACTGCGGCATCATTTACTTCAGCTGTTTATTCTGCAGTTAGTTTTCAGGGCGTATTATACACAGACTAGCCTATATCAGTCTGCTATAACGACAGTCTGTGCGGTAAAGCGGGGAAAACATGAGCATTAACGGCATTATCGTGATGGGCTTATTCAATAGCGAACTTGCGTTTATGTGACTTACACTTTCGTTGAAAAAAAAAGCTCCTTATGTAAACCTTTATGCTGCTGCCATGCTTGTGTGTGTCACCCAACACACCTCTTACACTGGAAAAAACAATCCACTGCATTTGGCGCTGCTTATCTGAATGCAGCCAGCCTCTCACATGATAGCAGGGAAAGGCACAGCCAATCAAAATGCCCGAAATGCAGGGAGGAGCAAACGTGATTGAACCCTTTCTCCGTGTCTAGGTTAATGCTGACAGCGCGATTTCTTAAGTAGATTAATTTATTAGTGGGGACATATCAATGGTTGGAGGATATATTGGTGGGGACACATCCCCTCCGTCCACCCTAAACCTACGCCCCTGCTTTAAATATCAATCAGTCATCGATAAGGTCTATTGATTACAGGGTTATTAACAATTAATAGATCATCAAGTAATCATTAGTATCCCTAAATAAAATATATTAAAGGATATTTCCCTAAATTTACCATTAAAAGGAGAGTTCATCCAAAACTCTAAATTGTCACACCTTTTACTTGTTATAAACTCGTTTTATTTTTCTTTCTGATGTTGAACAATAAAATCCAATTAGATATTAAAGTTTGAGGACAAACTTTATGGTGGCTTGAAAAGCCGAGTCTGATTTAGCATGTTACTAGCATGAATGAGCAAGTAACTAGCATGATTCTAACATAAATTAGCATGTAACTAGCATGATTCTAGCATGAATTAGCATGTTACTAGCATGTTTCTAGCATGAATTAGCATGATTCTAGCATGAATTAGCATGTTACTAGCATGTTTCTAGCATGAGTTAGCATGTTACTAGCATGTTTCTAGCATGAATTAGCATGTTACTAGCATGATTCTAGCATGAATTAGCATGTTACTAGCATGTTTCTAGCATGAATTAGCATGTTACTAGCATGTTATTAGCATGATTCTAGCATGAATTAGCATGTTTCTAGCATGAATTAGCATGTTATTAGCATGATTCTAGCATGAATTAGCATGTTACTAGCATGATTCTAGCATGAATTAGCATGTTACTAGCATGTTTCTAGCACGAATTAGCATGTTACTAGCATGTTATTAGCATGATTCTAGCATGAATTAGCATGTTTCTAGCATGAATTAGCATGTTATTAGCATGATTCTAGCATGAATTAGCATGTTACTAGCATGATTCGAGCATGAATTAGCATGTTTCTAGCATGAATTAGCATGTTACTAGCATGATTCTAGCATGAATTAGCATGTTACTAGCATGATTCTAGCATGAATTAGCATGTTATTAGCATGATTCTAGCATGAATTAGCATGTAACTAGCATGATTCTAGCATGAATTAGCATGTTACTAGCATGATTCTAGCATGAATTAGCATGTAACTAGCATGATTCTAGCATGGATTAGCATGTAACTAGCATGATTATAGCATGAATTAGCATGTTTCTAGCATGAATTAGCATGTTATTAGCATGATTCTAGCATGAATTAGCATGTTACTAGCATGATTCTAGCATGAATTAGCATGTTACTAGCATGTTTCTAGCATGAATTAGCATGTTACTAGCATGATTCTTGCATGAATTAGCATGTTACTAGCATGTTTCTAGCATTAATTAGCATGTTGCTAGCATGTTTCTAGCATGAATTAGCATGTTATTAGCATGATTCTAGCATGAATTAGCATGTTACTAGCATGATTCTAGCATGAATTGGCATGTTATTAGCATGATTCTAGCATGAATTAGCATGTTACTAGCATTATTCTAGCATGTTACTAGCATGTTTCTAGCATGAATTAGCATGTTATTAGCATGTTTCTAGCCCGAATTAGCATGTTGTTAGCATGATTCTAGCATGAATTAGCATGTTTCTAGCATGAATTAGCATGTAACTAGCATGATTCTAGCATTAATTAGCATGTAACTAGCATGTTACTAGCATGATTCTAGCATGAGTCAGCTTGTTTCTAGCATTAATTAGCATGTTGTTAGCATGATTCTAGCATGAATTAGCATGTTACTAGCATGACTAGCATGTCACTATCGTGTTGCTAGCACCTTTCTAGCAAGATTAGCATGTCAGTAGGATGTTAAAACTGTTAGCGTGTGTTAGAATAGCTAGTCACAGTCTCTGGGACAGTTGCTAGGGTGCTGAAATTGGTTGCTAGGGAGTGGCTAGTAAGTTTAAAGGTAATCAGTGATTGGCTGCTGGCTAGACTGAGTTGAATGAGGCCAGACTCTAGTCTGTAGGACAGTCTGATGCAGAGTTATGAGCTCACAAAGGTTGATCCAATGTTAAGTAAATGGGAGTCTTTTACAATGGAAGTCTATGGGACAGTTGCTAGGGTGCTGTAAGTGGTTGCTAGGGAGTGGCTAGTAAGTTAAAAAGTCATCAGTTATTGGCTGCTGGCTAGACTGAGTTAAATGAGTCCAGTTAGAAGTCTGTAGGACAGTCTGATGCAGAGTTATGAGCTCACGAAGTTTGACCCAATGTTAAGTCAATGGGACTTTTGGGTTTTTTCTGGGTCGTTTTTCGGAAAACCCAAGGTCGGATCAGTTAGAAAAGATATAGCAACCCGAGTCAGACCAGTTTGAAGGTTTGACGAAAGTTTGAAGTATGTAGCTTGAAAGGCCTAGGAGGAGATACACTTAGAAATTAGTCTCAGAAGAATAAGAAGAAGAAGAAGAAGAAGAAGAAGAATAATAACTAGATATTAAAGTTTGAGGACAAACTTTATGGTGGCTTGAAAAGCCGAGTCTGAATTAGCATGTTACTAGCCTGAATTAGCAAGTAACTAGCATGATTCTAACATAAATTAGCATGTAACTAGCATGATTCTAGCATGAATTAGCATGTTACTAGCATGTTTCTAGCATGAATTAGCATGATTCTAGCATGAATTAGCATGTTACTAGCATGTTTCTAGCATGAGTTAGCATGTTACTAGCATGTTTCTAGCATGAATTAGCATGTTACTAGCATGATTCTAGCATGAATTAGCATGTTACTAGCATGTTTCTAGCATGAATTAGCATGTTACTAGCATGTTTCTAGCATGATTTAGCATGTTATTAGCATGCTTCTAGCATGAATTAGCATGTTTCTAGCATGAATTAGCATGTTATTAGCATGATTCTAGCATGAATTAGCATGTTACTAGCATGATTCTAGCATGAATTAGCATGTTACTAGCATGTTTCTAGCATGAATTACCATGTTACTAGCATGATTCTAGCATAAATTAGCATGAATTAGCATGTTACTAGCATGATTCTAGCATGTTACTAGCATGATTCTAGCATGAATTAGCATGTTACTAGCATGATTCTAGCATGAATTAGCATGTTACTAGCATAATTCTAGCATGGATTAGCATGTAACTAGCATGATTCTAGCATGAATTAGCATGTTACTAGCATGTTTCTAGCATGAATTAGCATGTTACTAGCATGATTCCAACATGAATTAGCATATTACTAGCATGATTCTAGCATGAATTAGCATGTTGCTAGCATGTTTCTAGCATGATCTAGCATGTTACTAGCATGATTCTAGCATGAATTAGCATGTTGTTAGCATGATTCTAGCATGAATTAGCATGTTACTAGCATGACTAGCATGTCACTATCGTGTTGCTAGCACCTTTCTAGCAAGATTAGCATGTCAGTAGGAAGTTTAAACTGTTAGCGTGTGTTAGAAAAGCTAGTCACAGTCTCTGGGACAGTTGCTAGGGTGCTGAAATTGGTTGCTAGGGAGTGGCTAGTAAGTTTAAAGGTAATCAGTGATTGGCTGCTGGCTAGACTGAGTTGAATGAGGCCAGACTCTAGTCTGTAGGACAGTCTGATGCAGAGTTATGAGCTCACAAAGGTTGATCCAATGTTAAGTAAATGGGAGTCTTTTACAATGGAAGTCTATGGGACAGTTGCTAGGGTGCTGTAAGTGGTTGCTAGGGAGTGGCTAGTAAGTTAAAAAGTCATCAGTTATTGGCTGCTGGCTAGACTGAGTTAAATGAGTCCAGTTAGAAGTCTGTAGGACAGTCTGATGCAGAGTTATGAGCTCACAAAGTTTGACCCAATGTTAAGTCAATGGGACTTTTGGGATTTTTCTGGGTCGTTTTTCGGAAAACCCAAGGTCGGATCAGTTAGAAAAGATATAGCAACCCGAGTCAGACCAGTTTGAAGGTTTGACGAAAGTTTGAAGTATGTAGCTTGAAAGGCCTAGGAGGAGATACACTTAGAAATTAGTCTCAGAAGAAGAAGAAGAAGAATAATAACTAGATTATTAAAGTTTGAGGACAAACTTTGAGGCTGGCTTGACAAAGCCTTGGTAATAGTTTATTTAGTTTAAACAGGTTTAAAATATATATATTTAAAATAGATAGATAGATAGATAGATAGATAGATAGATAGATAGATAGATAGATAGATAGATAGATAGATAGATAGATAGATAGATAGATAGATAGATAGATAGATAGATAAAATAGTTTGAAAAAGGTTAGATAGATGAATTAGCATATTATCAGCCTGATTCTGGCATGAATTAGCATGTTATTAGCATGACTTTAGCATAAATTAGCATGTTACTAGCATGATTCTAGCATGAATTAGCATGCTACTAGCATGATTCTAGCATGGATTAGCATGTTACTAGCATGATTCTAGCACGAATTAACATGTTATTAGCACCATTCTAGCACGAATTAGCATGTTTCTAGCATGATTCTAGCACGAATTAACATGTTATTAGCATCATTCTAGCACGAATTAGCATGTTACTAGCATGGTTCTAGCATGAATTAGCATGTTACTAGCATGGTTCTAGCATGAATTAGCATGTTACTAGCATGATTCTAGCATGATATAGCATGTTACTAGCATGATTCTAACAAGAACTAGCATGTTACTAGCATGTTTCTAGCATGAACTAGCATGAATTAGCATGTTACTAGCATGATTCTAGCATGAATTAGCATGTTATTAGCATGATTCTAGCACGAATTAGCATGTTACTAGCATTATTCTAGCACAAATTAGCATGTAACTAGCATGATTCTAGCACGAATTAACATGTTATTAGCATGATTCTAACATGAAGTAGCATGTTACTAGCATGTTTCTAGCATGAATTAGCATGTTACTAGCATGATTCTAGCATGAATTAGCATGTTATTACCATGATTCTAGCATGAATTAGCATGTTACTAGCATGATTCTAGCATGAATTAGCATGTTACTAGCATGATTCTACCATGAATTAGCATGTAACTAGCATGATTCTAGCATGAATTAGCATGTTACTAGCATGATTCTAGCATGAATTAGCATGTTACTAGCATGATTCTAGCATAAATTAGCATGTTACTAGCATGATTCTAGCATGAATTAACATGATACTAGCATGATTCTAGCATGAATTAGCATGATTCTAGCATGAATTAGCATGTTACTAGCATGATTCTAGCATGAATTAGCATGTTACTAGCATGATTCTAGCATGAATTAGCATGTTACTAGCATGATTCTAGCATGAATTAGCATCGTTCTAGCATGATTCTAGCATGAATTAGCATGTTACTAGCATGATTCTAGCATGAATTAGCATGTTAGTAGCATGATTCTAGCACGAATTAGCATGTTACTAGCATGGTTCTAGCACGAATTAGCATGTTACTGGCATGATTCTAGCACGAATTAGCATGTTACTGGCATGATTCTAGCACGAATTAGCATGTTACTAACATGATTCTAGCACGAATTAGCATGTTAGTAGCATGGTTCTAGCATGAACTAGCATGTTACTAGCATGTTTCTAGCATGAACTGGCATGTTACTAGCATGGTTCTAGCATGAATTAGCATGTTACTAGCATGATTCTAGCATGAATTAGCATGTTACTAGCATGATTCTAGCATGAAGTAGCATCGTTCTAGCATGATTCTAGCATGAATTAGCATGTTACTAGCATGATTCTAGCATGAATTAGCATCGTTCTAGCACGAATTAGCATGTACCTAGCATGATTCTAGCATGAATTAGCATGTTACTAGCATGATTCTAGCATGAATTAGCATGTTACTAGCATGATTCTAGCATGAATTAGCATGTTACTAGCATGATTCTAGCATTAATTAGCATCGTTTTAGCATGAATTAGTATGTTACTAGCATGATTCTAGCATGAATTAGCATGTTACTAGCATGATTCTAGCATGAATTAGCATCATTCTAGCATGAATTAGCATGTTATTAGCATGACTCTAGCATGAATTAGCATGTTCTTAGATAGATAGATAGATAGATAGATAGATAGATAGATAGATAGATAGATAGATAGATAGATAGATAGATAGATAGATAGATAGATAGATAGATAGATAGATAGATAGATAGATAGATAGATAGATAAAAACAGTTGATAGATAGATAGATAGATAGATAGATAGATAGATAGATAGATAGATAGATAGATAGATAGATAGATAGATAGATAGATAGATAGATAGATAGATAGATAGATAGATAGATAGATAGATAGATAGATAGATAGATAGATAGATAAAGACAGTTTGAAAAAAGATAGATAGGTAGATAGGTAGATAGGTAGATAGGTAGATAGGTAGATAGATAGATAGATAGATAGATAGATAGATAGATAGATAGATAGATAGATAGATAGATAGATAGATAGATAGATAGATAGATAGATAGATAAAAACAGTTTGAAAAAGGATAGATAGATAGATAGATAGATAGATAGATAGATAGATAGATAGATAGATAGATAGATAGATAGATAGATAGATAGATAGATAGATAGATAGATAGATAGATAGATAGATAGATAGATAGATAGATAGATAGATAGATAGATAGATAAAGACAGTTTGAAAAAAGATAGATAGGTAGATAGGTAGATAGGTAGATAGATAGATAGATAGATAGATAGATAGATAGATAGATAGATAGATAGATAGATAGATAGATAGATAGATAGATAGATAGATAGATAGATAGATAGATAGATAGATAGATAGATAGATAGATAGATAGATAGATAAAACCAGTTGATAGACAGACAGACAGACAGACAGACAGACAGACAGACAGACAGACAGACAGACAGACAGACAGACAGACAGACAGACAGATAGATAGATAGATAGATAGATAGATAGATAGATAGATAGATAGATAGATAGATAGATAGATAGATAGATAGATAGATAGATAGATAAAAACAGTTTGAAAAAGGATAGATAGATAGATAGATAGATAGATAGATAGATAGATAGATAGATAGATAGATAGATAGATAGATAGATAGATAGATAGATAGATAGATAGATAGATAGATAAAAACAGTTGATAGATAGATAGATAGATAGATAGATAGATAGATAGATAGATAGATAGATAGATAGATAGATAGATAGATAGATAGATAGATAGATAGATAGATAGATAGATAGATAGATAGATAGATAGATAGATAGATAGATAAAAACAGTTGATAAATAGATAGATAGATAGATAGACAGACAGACAGACAGACAGACAGACAGACAGACAGACAGACAGACAGACAGACAGACAGACAGACAGACAGACAGACAGACAGACAGACAGACAGACAGACAGACAGACAGACAGACAGACAGATAGATAGATAGATAGACAGACAGACAGACAGACAGACAGACAGACAGACAGATAGATAGATAGATAGATAGATAGATAGATAGATAGATAGATAGATAGATAGATAGATAGATAGATAGATAGATAGATAGATAGGTAGATAGGTAGATAGGTAGATAGATAGATAGATAGATAGATAGATAGATAGATAGATAGATAGATAGATAGATAGATAGATAGATAGATAGATAAAGCTCACCCATAAGTATGACAGTCTGATGAAAAGCTATGAGGTCACAAAGTTTGATCTAATGTTAAGTCAATGACAGTCTTTTGCAATGGAAGTCTATGGGACAGTTGTTGCTAGGGTGCAGTATTTGGTTGTTAGGGTGTGGCTAGAAAGTTAAAAGCTCATCAGTGATTGGCAGTTTGGTAGTCTGAGTTAAATGAGCCCAGTTAGAAGTCAGTGTGACACTCTGATGCAGGGTTATGAGTTTTCAGAGTTTGATTCAATGTTAAGTCAATGACAGTCTTTTGCAATGGAAGTCTATGGGACAGTTTCTAGGGTCCAAAAGTGGTTGCTAGGGCGTGGCTAGAAAGTTTAAAGGTGATCAGTCATTGGCAGATTGATAGTCTGAGTTAAATGAGCCCAGTTAGAAGTCTGTGCGACAATCTGACGCAGAGTTATGAGCTCACAAAGTTTGATCCCATGTTAAGTCTATGGGATTTTTCCGGTGGTCCCGGGGGTGTTTTCGGAAAACCGAAAGTCGGATCAGTCGGAAAAGATATAGCAATCCGAGTCCGAATAGTTCGGAGGTCTGGTGCGAGTTTGGTGGTTATAGCTCGAAAGCTCTAGGAGGAGATAGAGTTTAATTTTTAGTCTCAGAAGAAGAAGAATAATAATAAAAAAAAAAATAATAATAAGTTTAAATAGGATAACAGTAGGTTGGCTTGCTACACAAGCCAGCCTAATAAGTTTAAGATAGATAACAATATGCTGGCTTTTCAAGCCACCATAATAAGTTTAAGATAGATAACAGTATGCTGGCTTTTCAAGCCACCATAATAACTTGTAGGTAATATCTTTGGTTGTTGAACAGGAAATGCTGAATTAAGATTGTTCTTTTGTTTATTATTTAATTATTTATATTGTCAGACAGCTAAACCTTTCACAAAACGTGTTAAATCAGCTGCACAAAGCAAACGGCATGCTGAAAATCCTATACAATTGATAGATGTACAGATTTTAGCTTTATCGTGATAACTGTCGCTGTCGACCGATATAATTGATCGTGATCATTTTCCTTGCCATATCGCCCAGCTCTAAATTAAAGTAAGATATTTGAAAAAATAACCTGATTTTCTAAAAATGAAGCATGAGCACACATTGCTTTGCACCCCATAAACACAACCAAGCCTTAAAAATGCACTCGGGACCAGCCATTTAAAAATGTGGGGTTTGTCAGCACCAATAGCCTAGTGGTTAGTGCGTCGAAACATAGCACTCGGGTGCTCGCGGCGACCCAAGTTCAAATCCCGGCTCAAGGTCTTTTGCCGATCCTTCCCCTATCTCTGCTCCCCACACTTTCCTGTCTGTAAATCTCCACTGTCCTGTCAGTAAAGGTGAAAACCCCTAAAATATAATTATTATTAAATAAATAAATAAATAAAATGTGTGGTTTAAAATAAAACTCTATTGTTTTACCTCCAAGTCGTTTGCTGATTGGACTCTGACAGATTCGGCTCCTCCAGTAGCGTCTGCGCAGTTCCACACGCTGTCGATCGGGGTTTTCTTCATCTTTTACACAAGCTGCATCATCAGTGTTCACAACATCGCCCTCTTTCCTCCTCTCTGTGTGTGCTGAAATCTCTGTAGAGTCCAGCATGCATGTTTCTACTACTGGAGACGCTAATTCCTCTTCGTTAGCTGATAGCGAGCTCTGATCGTCTTTAGCATTAGCATGATCTGTAGACATGTTCTCTATATGTTCAGCATCAGTGTGATCTGTAGATGTTTTCTCTCTATGTTCAGCATTAGCATGAGCGTGATCTGCAGATGTGTTCTCTTTATGTTCAGCATTAGCATGAGCGTGATCTGCAGATGTGTTCTCTTTATGTTCAGCATTAGCATGAGCGTGATCTGCAGATGTGTTCTCTTTATGTTCAGCATTAGCATGAGCGTGATCTGCAGATGTGTTCTCTGTATGTTCAGCATTAGCATGATCTGCAGATGTGTTCTCTGTATGTTCAGCATTAGCATGATCTGCAGACGTGTTCTCTGTATGTTCAGCATTAGCATGATCTGCAGACGTGTTCTCTGTATGTTCAGCATTAGCATGATCTGCAGATGTGTTCTCTGTATGTTCAGCATTAGCATGATCTGCAGACGTGTTCTCTGTATGTTCAGCATTAGCATGATCTGCAGACGTGATCTCTATATGTTCAGCATTAGCATGAGCATGATCTGCAGATGTGTTCTCTGTATGGTCAGCATTAGCATGATCTGCAGACGTGTTCTCTATATGTTCAGCATTAGCATGATCTGCAGACGTGTTCTCTGTATGTTCAGCATTAGCATGATCTGCAGACGTGTTCTCTGTATGTTCAGCATTAGCATGAGCGTGATCTGCAGATGTGTTCTCTGTATGGTCAGCATTAGCATGATCTGCAGATGTGTTCTCTGTATGTTCAGCATTAGCATGATCTGCAGATGTGTTCTCTGTATGTTCAGCAATAGCATGATCTGCAGATGTGTTCTCTGTATGTTCAGCATTAGCATGATCTGTAGACGTGTTCTCCGTATGTTCAGGAGCTGCCGGTTTCTCAGTGATCTCGCTGAGACGCGATGAATTGTAGCAGAGCTGCTGGAAATCTCCGTTCAGGCGATGGCAGAGTTCGTTCACTATCACGTCACAGTCGCCCAGAAGCTCCACATCGAAGTTCAGATGCGGCAGCGGCTCGCGGTTGATCAAAACTTGAGGCACGTCATGAGGAATCGAGCCTTTAGAGACACAATTACACAACAAACAAACAAAAACTCAGGGCCTGCAGTCACAAAACACTCATTGTAGTTAAGAGTTTTCTATTAAAGCCTGTTCAACTAAAGGTTCAATCTGGCTGTGTTAATGGGCCCTATCATACACTCAGCGTAACTGGTGTGATCGTACGCATTAGAGCTTTTTAAATGATTGCAGACACAGGAGAACACACATACTGGGTATAAGCGCCACTGGCCGCACTTTCAGCGACGAGCCGATCACGATGAGCAGGTCCACCTCGTCTTTATCCTGCTTCATGGCTCTGTGGAAAAACTCTGGAAGGTTTTCACCAAAAAAGACGATGTCTGGCTTCATGATGGCGTACGGGACATCAGACGGACACCTGGGACAATGAGGAACAACCTGCAGCAGAACAACAAGAGCTTCACAAGCCGCAACACACATAAGCACATGTTAAAGGGATAGTTCACCCAAAAATGAACATTTCCTGTTTTGCGAAGGGCGTGAATGATGTTGAACAGATTCAGGAATTTTTCACAGTATGTCTGATAATATTTTTTCTTCTGGAGAAAGTCTTATTTGTTATATTTCAGCTAGAATAAAAGCAGTTTTTAATTTTTTTAAACCATTTTAAGGTCAATATTATTAGCCCCTTCAGCAATATTAGTTTTGGATTGTCTACAGAACAAACCACCGTTATACAATGACTTGTCTAATTACCCTAACTAGCCTAAACCGGAAAAAACTACAGCTTAAAGGGGCTAATAATATTGACCTTAAAATAGTTTAAAAATAATTAAAAACTGCTTTTATTCTAGCCAAAATAAAACAAAGACTTTCTCCAGAAGAACAAATATTATAGGAAATGCTGTGAAAATTTCCTGAATCTGTTCAACATCATTTGGGAAATATTTGAAGAAGAAAAGGAAATTCCCAAGAGGACGAATAATTGTGACTTTAACTGTATATAGCATAAATCTTTTCTAGATCCGCCTCTGGAGCTAAAAATCCCCTCCAAAGTTCTACTGAAGAAAAAAGTAACCTACTGCAGATCTTCAATAGCCTGAAGCCTGGTTTATACTTCTGCGTCGAGTGATTAGCGTGACCCACAGTGCATTTATACTTCTGCGAGCTCTGTGTGTTGCTCTGCAATAACACTTCTGAAACGCTAGCTGGCAGTAAGTGTTTTTATTCCTCTGTGTCGAGCCTCTTCGCTGGTGTTTTGTTTTCTCTGAACGCTACCTTATTGTACTAGTTGCTCAAACTAGGTCATTTTGAGGCGGGAACCGGCGGACGTGCAACAACTTTAATCATAAGGTAAACATAAAACAACAGTCTTCATCCGGAGCTCCTTCACGGGACTCCACACTTGTAAACTCGCTGCATTGGGCTCGCGCAGCTCTCACCTCCGCCCACACTCGTCAGCGCTACCAAGTCAACCAATCACAGAGCTTGCATTACGGGTCGTCGCAACGTGTAGTTAAATTTTTTGAGAAGAGTGCGTCAGCATCGCCCACGGCAAAGGCTACGCGACCACCTGTAGGCTGCGCCGTAGCATACTTCTGCACTTGACGCAGAAGAATAAATCAGCCTTGAGGGTGAATGAATTAACAGTATAATAAAGTGTTTGGGTGAACTGCCCCTTTAAATCAGCACAGACCAACAAAACACACCTGGTTGAATATATCTTCTCTTATGGCCTCACAGTCCACCTTATGCTTACAGATCAGACAGGAGGCTGTCGCAAAAGACCCTAAAATAAACAGAACATAAACCGGAGATGAGCAAAGAGCTGGAAGACAACAGTATAGATGACATATGGAGGAATTCAGAGAGGAAATATAAATACAGAGCTCAGCATAATTGAGTACACCCTATTTTGAAAATTGATATTTTTATCCATTTCTCAGTGAATATCGGTCATATATTTTGGTGCATTTAAACAACAGATTTATTTAACAAACATGTTCATTAAAATTATATTTTAGCCACCGAGTTTCTTTAGAAATAGAAAGATTATACATTTAATTTCATGAAAATATTTCAAAAACATTACAAACTTCAAAATTTCATACATTTCTTTGTCTCTCTTGAACATTTTTCCATAACATACCAATTTTGGACTGTTATCATTAGTTATTTTGTTAGATAAGCTCCAAATTTGGCTTCTGTACTGACTAAATTAATGTATATGCACACATTTAATATTGTAAAGCTTCCTATATAAAATATTAATTTAAATGAGAGATTTGTAAGAAGTGAACTTTAATTAATTCTGAATATTTGAAGTTTGAAAATTAAAATCTGTATTAATTTCTCTGAATATAGCCTACGATTATTGGTGCATTTCAGCAAATCAGTTTTATTAAACTGTTTTATTCATTAATATAGAGTTTGCTCACCGAATATCTTTAGAAACAGAAAGATTATACATTTACATTAAAACAAGTTATTCCAAAAACTTTAAAATTGCAAACTACACAATTGAACTAAACCACATTTTATTATGTTTCTCTAGATTTTCCCTCTTTATTAAAATTTAAATAAAGATTTTTTTGGTAATTAACATCTTTAGAAATAGAAATATAATGCATCTAAATTCAAACGAGCTATTAAAAACACAAACTACAATATTCAACTATTTTTTAAATTAATTTATTTAATTTATTCTTTTTTCCACAACATATTAATTTGGATGTACACAGTTTTGGACTGAAACTTATCTAACAAAATACTTGAAGATCACAGTTTTGTCTTTGGTACTGACTAATCTAATGTATATGCACAAATATATTTATTTAAAACAGAGATCTAGATCCGGGATCCTTTGATTATCTAGGAACCTCTAAGTCTCTACGACTAAAAGCTTGTCTGATAAACTCAGCCTGGACAAAAGAAATGTAATCTGCCTATTTGTAAAATAATTTTGTATTTTAAATCCTTTTTTTATTATTATTTTATCATTTAAACAAATGTTTATTTTTGTTTATTATTATAATTTTTATTATGATTTTTCATATGGGGGGTCAGGATTCATATGATATGAATGATAGATATCATCTTATTACTCAGCGTAAATTTCTGACATGTTTTTGCATGAAACGTTCAATAAAAATAGATTTGGGATGTGTTCATATACGCTGAGCACTAAATATTGTGTATTAATATAAATATATACCGTGGCACTGAATGATCTTCTGTATTCCAGCCACCTGCTCCAGTGTGTCGATATTCTGCGTGTAGTTTCTCAATAACCTTCCCTTCTTGTCCAGCATTGATATAAACCGGTGACATGGAGACGGCTGAAACTGTCCGGGATAGATTTCCTACGGTAAAAATACACAGAGAGTACAGTTATTTTGAATCCCTGTTGAGTAGTGAACATTTTTACTAATTTCCATCAGCACATATTCTCACACTAATTGATCACAATGCATCGAGCTTCATTTCTTCTCCCTCTTTAAATGGAGAAAAACACATGCATCATTTTTCATCCTGATATTTCATGACTTTTGATTATTTATCATGTAATCCTGTTTGATACGACTGCACTTATATAATGTCTGTATATCAATTTGTTGAGTAACATGTACTGTTCAATTTTTATCATTATATTGTTGAAGCTATACATAATATAGTGCACATAACTACTTCATTACATGCCAGAGTTAACAATACATTTATTTATCTTGTATTAATTGATTAAGCTCAGTATAAATGGAAATGAACATTAAAGAAAATTAAAATGGTTTTAATTTAAAATTGAAGTGATCATTTGCATATATTGATCCCTGGGGTCACAATCACTTTATCCAACACAACTTTATTTTTACTGTTACGTTTCACTAAGTTTTGTTGTTTGTTTTCTGTTTTGCGTTCTCTTTTCTCTCTTCCGCTGTGTATCTTGTCCTGTTTTAGGTGTGCAACCATTGGTCGAAGGGGCTGTCAATCTCAATCTCGCCAATCAGGAGCTGGTCCGCACAGTATAAAAGCCGTGCGCTCACAGCCAGTCTCCTCACTTGTGTCTGCTGGCCTGTTCATTTGTGTTTTGCTTAGTTTGGTTGCTGTTGCGGTGTTGTCTAGTTTTCACTCGATTAGGTGATTGATTTATTAGATAATCTTGTGCAGCTCAATTTAGTATCTATTGAGAAGTTGAACGATCTTTATGAGAATTGTATTAATAGCTCTTGTTTTGCTAATGGCTAACTGTGTGTATTTTACGAGAACTCTAGTAATTTGAGCAGCATAGTATCTTTATTTGTTAGTTAGTTTACAGAGGTGCTGCCACATGTGTAATTATGTTTTGGAGTAGTTATGAAGTTTAGTTAAGCGACGTGCTGAAGATTACGGTTTTGTTTCTGCATTTTTCTTTGGTTAGTTAGTTTAGTGGGTTGGGGTTTAGTTAGATTGTTTTGGTTAGAATTATTTCTTTGTTTTGACAACACTCCTGTTTATCGTTTAATTCGATTATTTAAAATTACATTCTAATTTCCTATATTTATTGTTTGACATTCTCTGTTTAATAAATACTTACTTTTTGTTTCACTTCTCCAAAAGTTGTGTCTTCTCATTTTCATCCAGCATCATTAGAGACTCACTGATTGTTGTTTCATCTATTTAATATCTTATTAACCTAAACACGTAACATTACTTTTAACTTCATTTTAGAAGTTCTTAAATGTTCTTTAAAATGAGATTTAATTAAATACACAATTTGTTTCCTTTAAGAACAGAAATTGGAACAATCGATAAAATCGATAAAGAAATTCTCGTTGGATCTTCGAACGCTTTCTTCACTCAAATAATTCACCAGCATAAAGGCATTAATAAAACTATATATTTCAGCATACATAACCAGAGTACAGATAATAAAAATAAACAAACTGCAAATTTTGGTGTGTGCGATCAGAATATAGAGAGGAGTAAATCTGTAAAGACTGGTGCAAATAATGTAAATTTTTAATTAATAAAACTGCACATTTTGACATAAAGTCAAAATACAGACGAATACATTTTATTGTACGCGCTCAATACAGGGAAGAATAAAACTAATGTTGGTGTACATGATCAGAACAAGTAATTCAAATAAATATTGCCAAACATAATCAGAATGTGGATAAAAATATAAGTGTACATTTATGTGCATTCGTGTGATATTGTTAGATACACTATATAGATAGGAACATTTTTATTTATATATGCAAGTTGGTGATGATGTGGAGATTCCTGACTCATCAATAATGACTTCAGCAGTTTATAAAGAAATTTCACTCATTCCAATCTAAACAAAAATAAATCAGCCATTCGCCAGAAGAAAAATACAATAGGAAAGACTGTGAAACATTTCCGTGCTCTATTAAATATCAATTTAAAATAATAAATAAAAAATATATACATATGAAAGGAAATTTCACAGGTTAATAATATTGTCCTCAGCTATATTTGGGAGGTTTTTGTCTCACTAGTCTGAACGTAGGCCATTGCATGAATAAACAACACAATGTCTTGAAATGCATCAATGCAATAATAGTTTCCCATGTGAGAAGAAATAAAAAAGCCTCAAACCTTGGCAAACTTGAAAAAAGGCCTGGGATCTCTCCTGAAGTAGTCGATGTCGAACATGGCTTGAGGATCAGGAAGGTCTGGGAAGTCCACAGCGAGTCGTGCATAAATACCATCTCTAGAGCGAAAGTCAGGAATCCCACAGGAAACGGACACCTGTGATCCAAGAGCAACAAATATTACTATAGCAGATTAATAACTTTTTAACTTGTAGATTAATCCTAAATGATTAATGATAGATAAATAAATAAGAGAGTACGGCTGCACGATTCTGGCAAAAATGTGAATCACAATTATTTTTTTTTGTTGCTTAAAATCAAGATCGCGATTTCCTCACGATTCTGTAAATGTAAAATAAAGGTTAATATGATTAGCCTATTATTATTGTTAATTCTCAAACATATGGGAAAACAACAATAATATGAGGCCTGTGTGTAGGTCTACTGTTGCTTAAAATGCTCAATTTTGTACAGTCATTATGGTGGACTTGAACAGACTTTCAATATGTCCTGTTTGCTAATTCACAGTAAAATGATGACATCAGAATATAACTATTCATAATTATAAAGTTGATTTATTATGTTTAAGACATGTGCTTGTCATCTGTTATTGACAGCATTATTACCCCATTTGCTTTCACTGGTAAAATTAGGATTTTGTCATTATCAGACTCCTTCTTGCAGTATATTCAACATTATATATAGGCTTGGGTTGTTATACTGACACAGTAAACATTTATTTTCACGCACAACACTTTGTGCTGGCTATGAAAGAAAAAACATATCAAATGCTTGTCGTAATCATAACTGTAGAACGCGATATGATCATTTAAAGGATGTGCGCACAGGTTTCACTTTCACTTTCGAGTGCGGCTCATTTCTGCAGTCACTGTGATAAAAAACACACACATGCAAATCAAACCTCCCGCACGGCCCTCAAACGATCGCTCTGTGCAACAAACTGAACGTCATTTACAACTTTATTACTTGTTATTCACAGACTATGCAGCTTCTTTTCACTAAAGTAGCCGTCATAGACGGGCACATGCACGTTCTCGGAAGTAAACAAACAGTGCGTCAGCTCACGTGTGATTTCGCAGCCGCGATTACATCATTACATGAAGACAGAAATGACATTTTTGGGTGAATTATACCTTATAAACACAGCATGTGACACTTTTAATGCCATTTGAAGGTGTCAATGTTGCTGTGAAGACTTGTGTGACTGCCTTCTCTCCTGACCTTGAAAATACAATTGGCTGAATCATAGAAAAAGCTGAATTAAGATCGCGAGTAGAGATCGTGATCTTTTTTCGATTAATCGTGCAGCCCCAAAAGAGAGATTTAGTTATTACACTTTTCAGTAAGTCACAACCACTCAAATAAGACAGAAGTACCGGGAGAACTTATGGTGAAGATTAAAATCAGTTTAATGCAACTTGACGCTGTTGAAAGTTGTAGCGATTACATTATTTTACCAATAGGTGGCGACAAACAACCATCAAAAATACGTCACTGAATAATTGATCAAAAATGATATATCTAGTAATGAAACACGAAGGCTGCGTCCAAAACTGCATCCTTCCATACTATACAGTACGCTAAAGCCGAGTAGTACGTTCAAATTCATAGAATTCGAAAATCAGTATGCGAGAAGTACCCGGATGACTTACTACTTCCGGCAAGATTCTGAAGGGCGCATCGCAGGCACGCTGCGCTATCCCATGATGCCCCACGAGAGAATTCATGAATGGGAGTGAAGTGATGCAACTGACGCAGATAGGTCACGTGACTATGACAAAATGGCGGATGTAGTACGTCCGAATTCCATTCATACTTCTTACATTCATACTGTATAGAATGCTCTTTTCTAACAGCCAAGTAGTATGTTTAAATTCAAATGCAGTACCTACATAGTAGGCGGTTTCGGACTAAGCTAAAGTCTTATGAGTGAACTATTGGATCATTCATTGAAAATAAATATGATGTGTTGTACCAGATTATAATGTTATTTATACATTATGCATAGATAATTGTTCACAGTATTGAGTATTTTACTTTATTTATTCAGCTGGTTATTTCTTAATTTTGTTTTTATTAAAATGACAGGTTCTAAATTCTGTTTGTTAAAACCAAAAGCTACTTGCAGTACTGTTTTTATAATAAATGGAAAGCAAATTATATCTGTCTCCTCCTTTCTTTGCTGATCTGAAAAATGGTCCGATCCGTGACCCAAAAACCACAATGTGATATGAATGGTGAGATTTGGGATCCGTTTACACCACTACAGTATATCCCGATAAAAGCTTCAGCAGTTATTCTGCACGCAAAAAAGAATGATATCATGAGACTTCAGCCAGTGTGAAAGTGAGAAACGTACCCCAGCACCGGTGAGCACCAGGACCTTCTTCCTCTCGTTCAGGAGCCGCACCACGTCCTCTAACGTGTTGATGTCTTTGCGTTTCTTTCGTTTGGGCGGCTCAGAGATGTTGATGATGATCTGCCACAGCGTCATGTCGTCCAGGTCTGGAGGAAGCACCGTTTCAGGAAGCAAATCTTTCAGAATGGCTCTGGGATCAGTTCCTCTCATGATGTGCTGCTGAATGAACCGATAGGACCCTAGAAGAAAAACACGGTGTAATTTACTAAACTGAGGAACATTTTTTAACAATAGTGGTGTGTTTTGGTTTAGCGGATTCTTCTTGAGTTTAACAAGTAATTTAATAATTTAAGAAGATGAATGTTGAGAGCAATGTACCTGACAAAAGTCTAGTCGCCTATTTAAGTTTTAGAAACAACAGATAATAACTTGACTTCTAGTCCATCATTTAGTATCAGAAGTGTCTTATTTGAAAGGCAAAGGCCTCTAGATTACGATTATTAGGCTTATATTTAGGCTAGGGTTGTTATACTGACACAGTAAACATTTATTTTCACGCTCGACACTTTGTGCTCACTATGAAAGAAAAAAACATATCAAATGCTTGTCGTAATCATAACTCTAAAATGCCATATGATCATTTAAATGATGTGCGCACAGGTTTCACTTTCACTTCCTAATGCGGCTCATTGCTGCAGTCACTGTGAGAAAAAAAAACACACACATGCAAATCAAACCTCCCACACGGCCCTCAAACGATCGCTCTGTGCAACAAACTGAACGTCATTTACAACTTTATTACCTGTTATTCACAGACTATGCAGCTTCTGTTCACTAAAGTAGGCGTCATAGATGAGCACGCGCACGTTCTCGGAAGTAAACAAACAGTGCGTCAGCTCATGCGGGATTACGCGGCCGCGATTACATCATTACATGAAGACAGAAATGACATTTTTGGTGAATTATACCTTATAAATAGTGAAGCTGTGAAGACTTGTGCGACTGCCTTCTCTCCTGACCTTGAAAATATAATTGGCTGAATCGTAGAAAAAGTTTAATTAAGATTGTGTGTAGGGTCGAATCGAGATCGTGATATTATTTTACCAAAATAAAATATGATCATGCCTTGATTTTGAATGATTTCTTAAGGACAGTAAGGTCTGACTCTGCTTAGACTAAAGTCACTGAACCTTCAATAATGTCCAGTATAGAATATGTGCTCATGCTGCAGTGGAAACAGAATGAAGATTGTGTCTGACTCCATCATGAGCTTGGAGGACTGCATCCATACATCTCTGCAATGACTCAAATCACTGATTAATAAAGTCATCTGGAATGGCAAAGAAAGCCTTCTTGCAGGACTCCCAGAGTTCATCAAGAGTCTTTGTGTTCATATTCAACGCCTCTTCCTTCATCTTAACCCAGACATGCTCAATAATGTTCATGTCTGGTGACTGGGCTGGCCAATCCTGCAGCAGCTTGACCTTCTTTGCTTTCAGGAGCTTTGATGTGGAGGCTGAAGTATGAGAAGGAGCGCTATCCTGCTGGAGAATTGTCCCTCTCCTGTGGTTTGTAATGTAATGGGCAGCACAAATGTCTTGATACCTCAGGCTGTTGATGTTGATCATCCACTCTGCAGATCTCTCACACGCCCCCATACTGAATAGAACCCCAAACCATGATTTCTCCTTCCGCAAACTTTACTTATTTCTGTCAGAATCTTGGCTCCATGCAGGTTCCAGTAGGTCTTCTGCAGTATTGGTGATGATTGAGATGCAGTTCAACAGATGATTCATGGGAAAAATCCACCTTCTGACACTTTTCCAAATGATCAACTAGAAGTCAAGTTATTATTTGTTGCTCTTACAACTGAGATCAGCAACAAGGCTTTTTTCAGGTAGTGTATGTAATTCATATACCTAAAGATGATTGCGATTAAGCCCTTTTTGCTTCTAATGATGGCTGAGGTTAAAATGAAGCAAACTAACCAATCTGTGGCTGAGGCGTCCAGTCGCTAGAGCTGGCACGTGATGAGCAGTCATCATCGTCACGAAGAAGATCAGGGGATGTAAAACCATTGGGATGAACGCCTTCATCAGTTAACTCTGTGCAAAACAAAAACATTGCATTTTAATACTATAATACACAGCGGAATGAACAACCAACTTATCCAGCATGTGTTTTACACAGCGGATGTCCTTCCAGCCGCAACCCAGTACTGGGAAACCCATACACACACACTCATCTTCAATGGCCAATTTAGTTCATCAAGTCCCCTATAGCGCATGTGTTTGGACTGTGGGGGAAACCGAAGCACCCGGAGAAAACCCACACCAACACAGGGAGAACATGCAAACTCCACATAGAAATGCCATGTGGCCCAGCTGGGACTCGAACCAGCAACCTTCTTGCTGTAAGGCGACAGTGCTAACCACAGAGCCACTGTGTCGCCCTAATACAAGCAATTTTTATAATACAATTAATAACACAATAATATAATCGTTTAGTACAATTTTTACTGCATAATAATTGTTTTATACGAAACTAACCAGAACTATGCATATATTTAAACAAATATTTGAAGTATATTTTTAATTTTCAGTTAACTGTGCAAATCAAAACCATGATATTTTAATACTTTAATACATTCAGTTTTAATAGTTTTACTATTATACAAATACAACACAACTGGCCTGTATTAAACTGGATTAGATGGTTAAAATGTGCATTTTTGTTGTGAATAATAATAGTTTCACTTAAAATTATTATATAATATATTTATATATTATTATATTTATGAAAAAAACATATATTTAAATTAATTGTGCAAGGCAATTACAACTCTGTGAATGATATGCAGGAAAATATCACGAATCTGTGCAGGACTTACAGCTTCAATAATCAGTATTTTACATAAAACTGTATATAATTAGTAGAAATAAAAGTATTATTAATACATTTCACCAATTAAGATGAATAAATATAATGTACAATGAGAATAGTATGAAATGTATGGAGTTGACATGACATATCACAGCAGTGACAAAGGTCTGACATGATAATAATTATTATTTTGGCCACAGCTGGTGTGTGGTGAGCGCACTGGCGCCAATGTTCGGCTGCCGTCGCATCATCCAAGTGGATGCTGCACACTGGTGGTGGTGTGGAGAGACCATACACAATAAATGCACTATATAAATACACATAACATGACATATTTTAATTAATTAATAAACAATTAATAAACTATAATTTTAGCTAATATCCTTATTATTAATTGATTAATATATACAAACATATATTAAAAAATAACATTTGAAAACGTAGTCATTAATTAAATAATAATACACGTTTATTATTATTATTATTATTAATAATAATTTATCAACAATTAAATAAACTACTCACATTCTTTGTATTATTATTAATTAAATATTATATACAAATATATATGAAATAAGTAATGTTTTATTAAATGTAGTATTTTATTGATTAATAATTATAATGCATATTATTATTTTATCAAAAAATTAATTAAATAACTAAAATTTTAGCTCATATCCTTATTATAATTAATAGAATGTATACAAACATCTATCTATCTATCTATCTATCTATATATTTACATACTTACATACATACATACATACATATATATACACATATATATATATATACATATCAATCTGTAAACATGTTTTATATTTTAAATGAGGAAAATAAACATGCATTATGGATGTGACAAAAAACAGCTGCAAGTTTACAGTACACAACATAGTTATCATAAGGATAATGTTGGATCACTATAGAACAAACATGATTGATTTTATTTGATTTTACATTTTTGCATTTATGAGGAAAAGCTCCGTTATGGATGTGACGGATGTGAAATTGCCACTTGAGTGACTTTAGTAAATCAAATAAAATTGTTTAAAAACACTGACAAAGACATTTTTGAGTATATTTAAAGCAATGTAAAATACAAGCCTACACTAAAAACAAAAACACAGAAATGGTTTGCTATTTTGGTGAAAACTTTTTTTTTTCATGGCAAGGTTGACATTTGCATGGAATTGCTCATATATATATATATATATATATATATATATATATATATATATATATATATAAAGTAAAATGTAGTAATTTTAATAAATAATATTTTTAACAATAATTATTATTTTTATAAAATAATTTATAAACAATTAAACAACTATATTAGCTCATATCCTTATTACTGTTAATCGAATTAGACATACAAACAAATACATGATGTAAATAACAGTTTAAAATGTAGTAAATAATGTAATAATAATAATAATAATAATAATAATAATAATAATAATTGTTTAAAAAGTTGTTGTTATAAATAAGTTAAATCATTCAAACATCATGTAAAAACAGAGTTAACTGAGTGAACAAGCAGAGGTCTGACCGTTAGCTTAGCTGTAGAAATGAAAGCATGCTATAATAACCGTGATAAAATAACGGGAAAACGGATGAGGAATACGCGGTAACGTTACCGGAGATCTCGGGCTCCGGGTCGGCGGGCTGCCCGGGTTCAGTCGGTCTGTTGTTGTTGTTGTTGTTGTTGATCGATAAGGCCTGCCGTGACTCGTCCATCCGCGCCGGTTTCTCCTCCAACATACCGGCACCGGCGGCAGCGCTGTGCTCCGAATCACCGGACGGTTCCAGAAGCCGGGGTCTCTTCGGTAGCGGCTCGTCCGGCTCGGCGGATTCGGCCCGTTTATTTTCGCCGTCCGCCATCTTCACCAGGGAGTGAATGGAGGAGGAGCGCGGGAGGACCTTCCGGTAATGCCGTGCCGTGACGTCACGAGCTAATGGACGGTGAAGTTAAATGGGAGACAGCTACTTTTTTTCTGACTCAATTTTACATCCATAAATGTAAGAAAGGATTTTGATTTATATGTAAACTTAAGACGCTAATAATTATAGCTACTGCATGTAAAACTCTTTCTTGGTGTAAATCTTTTAAACTTGTATAATTTAATAGGATTTATTTATGTAACCCTTTTGTCTCTTGCTCAAAGTGTATCTTTGTAAATGTTCTTTTTAGCAAAATAAATACAAATACAAATAACATTTTTAAAATAATAATAAATGGGATAGAGCATCTTGTAATTTTTTATAAACAAAAACAAGTTCCTATAGACAATACCTAGATTTAATGTATTCCTTGTTGAAATTTTGTTCATTGTTAAGTCTCTCAAACCTATTAATAACAATGATAATAATAATAAGAAGAAGTTTTGATAATCTTTTTCTTAATCAGAGATGCCCAAACTGGGGCCCGTGGGTTAAAGTTGGCCCCTGGTAACCTTTGATTTGGCCCGCCATCCCATCTGAGTAGAGAGGGAGAATGATGAAAAGGTTGGAGCCAATGCCTTCAACAGAGCTCGTCATATTTTATTCTAATGTAACCTTTTGTTGTTTATTTAATTGTTAACATACAAAAAAAGCAAATCAAATGAAATGTTTCAATTAAATACTGTGCACGAATTAGATGTAAGGATCCTCGATGAGCAAATCAAGTGTATTCAATGTATTCAGCATCGAACACCATTGTGTAATAAAGGGGATTGCTTGTTTTTATTGTAAGAAGTTCATTATAAAGTGTAAAAAATATACAATTATTAATACGATTACAGTATTTTTTCAATTTATTTTTAAAATATTATTAAATTAGGACATTACCATGGCAACTTTAATGTAATACTTTGGTTTATTTAACTTCGGCCCACCACCTTCAATCAACTCTGGTTTTTGGTTTTCTTTATAATAAAACGTTTGGGCACCCCTGTTCTTAATGATTGATGGTTTGTAAAGGTTTTTTCTCTCTCTCTGTCCTAACTTTTGTTATTGTATTTTCTCTTCAATGCAGTGATGTTATTATTCTTGTATTCAATAAAAAAGGGAAACATCCTCCTTTTTTTTTGTTATTTATTTTTGCATCTTTTTCATTTTCTTCTTTATACTGTAGTGTATGGTATATTTTTGCATTGTTCATAATAAAAAATGAGAATTAGCTTCTTTCTTTCCATTGCATTTACTGGAGAATATTTTGGAAAGATTTGCAATTGTTTATTAACAAAAAATGAAATGTCAGATAGAAATTTGTTTATTGGATATATTGTTTTATTCTGATAATGAGAACTTGAATTGTAAAGGACCACATATTCTTCGTGTGTTTATGTATTAGGAAAACATCATATACATACCAAAAAGGGGCTCAATGTAAACCAAACTTTTCCCATTTTATAAATGACTTTAAATTATATTAAATCTTTCAGACCAATCACAAATCAAAAAAGCACAGAAAACATGAAACAGTCTGAAATTTGATAAATCATTTGAATAATACTGGCTATAATTACTGTTTAATTGGTATAATTACTGTTGTTGGAGGTAAATGTTAATAAAATATATTTTTATAGGGTAATTTAATAAATAACATGAATAATTCTCTGTATAATTACTGTTTTTACATTACTCTGAGGGTTGTGGTAAGAGTAGACGTTAATAAAATACATTTTAATGGGTAATTTAATAAATAACATGAATAATACTCTGTATAATTACTGTTTTTACATTACTGTGAGGATTGTTTGAAGGGTAGACGTTAATAAAATACCTTTTTTAATGAATAATTTAATAAACAACATGAATAATACTCGGTATAATTACTGTTTTTACTTTACTGTGAGGGTTGTTGTAGGGGTAGACGTTAATAAAATACATTTTTTTAATAGGTAATTTAATAAATAACATTAATACTCAGTATAATTACTGTTTTTACATTACTGTGAGGGTTGTTTGAGGGGTAGACGTTAATAAAATACCTTTTTTAATGAATAATTTAATAAATAACATGATTAATACTCGGTATAATTACTGTTTTTACTTTACTGTGAGGGTTGTTGTAGGGGTAGACGTTAATAAAATACATTTTAATGAATAATTTAATAAATAACATGATTAATACTCTGTATAATTACTGTTTTTACATTACTGTGAGGGTTGAAGTAGGTGTTGACGTTAATAAAATCCATTGTGATGAATAATTTAATAAATACCATGATTAATACTCGGTATAATTACTGTTTTTACATTACTGTGAGGGTTGAAGTAGGTGTTGACGTTAATAAAATACATTGTGATGAATAATTTAATAAATAACATGATTAATACTCGGTATAATTACTGTTTTTACATTACTGTGAGGGTTGGGTTTAGGGTTAGGGTAGTAATAGACGTTAATAAAACCAATAAATTGCGTAATTTAATAAATAGTATAAGCATTAGTCGTTTGACAGGCGTATGACTCAGAGCGTTTGAGTCACGGAGGGCATTTAAATGGTTTAAATTACCGTAAAGCGCAAAATAATAGCCCGCATACGTGTTAGATGAACTGAGCACTCTAACAGAAACAGGCGTTTTAGACGTTTTACGGTAAAGTAGTGCCGTCGAGGGTAGGAGGCATGGAGGCGATCCTGAACTGCAGAAAAGAGGATCTAGAGGATTATTATGGGCTGCTGGGCTGTGATGAACTTTCTACGGTAAACACACAACTTACAGGAACTCACGAGACTTATTTTGAGGAGTGTGTGTGTTCCTTAGGCAGATTGAATAAGGACAATCAAAGCGCATGAGTTTTGGTGTTACACTCGCAAAATGTAAATATCGTTTAAAGAAAAGCGTTGCGAGTGATGTGAAAGGATGTGTTAATACGAAATAATACTGTCGTTATACACTTGTAGATGAAAACTGCAGCCTGTTGCTTTGGAAACGGACACCAGGCGCCATGCTGCTTATAATAGTTGATAATACACATTCAAAAGTTTAATTATTCATTCAGAAGTTTAACATCATTGTTTAAGTAAATTATTCGTGTCACAAACGTTTATGATCATCTCTCACAGACTGAACAGATTGTCAATGAGTTTAAAGTGAAAGCTCTGGCCTGCCATCCTGACAAACATCCAGAGAATCCCAAAGCAGGTACAAACCTTATCAAACCTTATTAAAATGATTATTTTTAAGCCAGTGTGTCTTGTATAAATGTTTTTTTTTTGTCAGACAAAAATAAATTGAAACAGAAAGTGTTTGTATGGTCCTTGTGCATTTGAGGCATAGACTGATTTTAATTACATGAAAAAAGTACATTATTTTAAAGCTTTACATCTATTTTCGCTATAATTTGTTACTATTTGCTCATCTATTCTCTTATATATTCTTAATTTGCTACTATTTACACTTGAATTTAAAAATGTGATTGGCTTGTTTTTTTTTTCTTTTCTTTATTTTTCCACATGTTGTGTTTGTATTATATTACTGTACTCGTTTTCTGCTCTGCAAACAATTATTTTCGTACTTTTCTTAGTCCAAATTTCTAAAAATTCTTAAATCAAGAAGTGCGTTTACTAGACATTTAAAAAAAATACAGTTCTGTTGTCAGAAATAAATCAAAATTAAGTAATTTTACTACAAAACAAGCTAAATTATCTCTCTAAATTAGAATTTTTATATATTTTCCCCCCAATTTCTTTTTAACGGAAAGAACATAATAGTTTAAATAACTGATTTATTTTCTCTTTGCCATGATGACAGCACATAATATTAGATAATAGACTAGATATTCTTCAAGACACTTCTATACAGCTTAAAGTGACATTTAAAGGCTTAACTAGGTTAATTAGGGTAAAGTTAGGGTAATTAGGCAAGTCATTGTATAACAGTTTGTTCTGTAAACAATCCAATACTAATATTGCTTAAGGGGGCTAATAATATTGACCTTAAAATGGCTTTAAAAAAATCAAAAACTGCTTTTATTCTAGCTGAAATAAAACGAATAAGACTTTCTCCAGAAGAACAAAATATTATCAGAAATACTGTGAAAAATTCCTGAATCTGTTCAACATCATTTTGGAAATATTTGAAAAAATATATATATAAAAAATCTATTTTGAATATGTACTGTATAACTATATACACTCACCGGCCACTTTACTAGGTACACCTGTCCAATTGCTCTTTCTAATCAGCCATTCACATGGCAGCAACACAATGCATGTAGACATGGTCAAGACGATCTGCTGCAGTTCAAAGTGAGCATCAGAATGGAGAAGAAAGGGGATTTAAGTGACTTTAAATGTGGCATGGTGGCATTCTGCTGCCACATTCGGATGGTCGGGTCAGAATTTGGCATCAACAACATGAAAGCATGGATCCATCCTGCCTTGTATCAACGGTTCAGGCTGGTGGTGGTGGTGTAATGGTTTGGCGGATAGTTTCTTGGCACACTTTGGGTCCATTAGTACCAATTGAACATCGTGTCAACGTCACAGCCTACCTGAGTATTGTTGCTGACCATGTCCATCCCTTTATGAGCACAGTGTCTCCATCTTCTGATGGCTACTTCCAGCAGGATAACGCACCATGTCATAAAGCTCCAATCATCTCAGACTGGTTTCTTGAACATGACAATGAGTTCACTGTACTCAAATGGCCTCCACAGTCACCAGTTCTCAATCCAATAGAGCACCTTTGGCATGTGGTGGAACGGGAGATTGGCATCATGGATTTGCAGCTGACAAAAGCTGTGATGCTATCATGTCAATATGGAGCAAAATCTGTGAGGAATATTTCCAGTACCTTGTTGAATCTACGCCACGAAGGATTAAGGCAGTGCTGAAGGCAAAAGGGGGTCCAACCCGGTGCTAGTAAGGTGTACCTAATAAAGTGGCCGGTGTGTGTAAATATACAGTTGAAGTCAGAATTATTAGCCTCCCCCCTGTTTATTTCTTTCCCCAATTTCTGTTTAACGGAGAGAAGATTTTTGTTCAACACATTTCTAATCATAATAGTTTTAATAACTCATCTCTAATAACTGATTTATTTTCTTTGTCATGATGTCAGTAAATAATATTAGACTAGATATTCTTCAAGACACTTCTATACAGCTTAAAGTGACATTTAAAGGTTTAACTAGGTTAATTAGGTTAACTAGGCAGGTTAGGGTAATTAGGCAAGTATTTGTATAATGATGGTTTGTTCTGTAGACTAATCGAAAAAAATATATAACTTAAAGGGGCTAATAATATTGACCTTAAAATGGTTTTTAAAAATTTTTAAACTGCTTTTATTCTAGCCGAAATAAAACAAATACGACCTTCTCCAGAAGAAAAAATATTATCAGACATACTGTGAAAATTTCCTTGCTCTATTAAACATCATTTGGGCAATATTTAAAAAAGAATAAAAAAAAAAATCAAAGGGGGGGCGAATAATTCTGACTTCAACTGTGTGTGTTTGTGTGTGTGTATATATATATATATATATATATATATATATTATATATATATATATATATATATATATATATATATATATATATATATATATATATATACACGTATAGTTATGAGATAAAACATTTAATTTGGGTGACCACATCAAATAAATTGTAAGTAAATGGAATCTTTAAAAATGTCATCAGATGATTGTGAATATGATGAACTCTTGTTTGATGATTTTAATCTTGCAGTGGAGCAGTTCCAGAAGCTACAGGAAGCCAAAGAAGTTCTCACAGATGAGAAGAAGAGAAAGAGTTATGATCTGTGGCTCAGAAGTCAAATTAAAATCCCTTTCAGTGAATGGCGAGCACTCAGCGACTCTGTGAAAACAGTAAGTGAGTGACTATAAAGTGCCACGATTGACCAATCAGAATCAAGTATTCCAGAGAGCCGTGTAATAATAAACAAATGCAAGAAAGATAGCATTGCATCCTGTCATGGATCAAAAAAATTGCATTGACAAATAATGTTCTTTCAGTCAATGCACTGGGCTGTGAAGGCCAAGAAGGAGCCGATGCTTGAAGCTGCAGAAGATTTAAATCCATCAGAGAATGAAAACACGGTGCAGGAGAAACCATCTGAAGCATCACTGTCGTCAAGTAGGAGACTTGTGTTTAATCTGAGATGTTATTGATTTGTTTCATTTCTTAATGTTCACCTATTCTGCCCCTTGTAAAATAAATGTCTAATGTTGTGTGTGTGTGTGAAGTTTCAGCTGAAATTAATAATGTTTATAACTCTCTGAAACTGACCCTTTTAGGCTTTGATGCTAATTGTGGTGCTTTGGTGACTGTCGCTTTAAATTCAAATGAGACTGCTTTCTTTCAAAAGAGGGTGGAGCTAAAAATGCCTGTGTGTCAGCATAACGGCAGATTCAAAACTAATGACAGACGGCTGCTTCTCACTCAGGGCTGTTTATGCGAATGAGGGAGAAATAGTCACTAGTGGGCGGGGCTTTCCCCCTCTGATGACACGTTCAAAGGGAACATGTCAATCAAAGTGTTTCAGCAGACTATTAGAAGCTGGATATATTCACACACTGCTGACACACAACTGTGTTTAAACCCCTTATTAAAGTGATCTCTGCATAATAGCTCCACTTTAATTCCCTAATGTTTGTGTTTTGACAGGTGATTATTGGCACCAGAGGTTTCGATGGGCTGGTGAAGCTCCTACTGGCCTTTTGCAGAAGTTCAGAAACTATGAAATATGATTTAATATGTTCTGTTGTTCATTTTTTTGGGTGGCCTGGTCATGTGTAACTGAATGCAGAGTCAAGTATTGCTTGTTAAACGTTCAACGTTGATCACAGAACATCGACTTTGTGCATTTATTTGTTCGCTAATATATGTTGAAATGTCATATTCAGATGTGATGCCTTAAATATCAGGAGTTTTGTCAAGTGTAAGTAAAACATGGCTTATTCTGGAAGTAAAATATTATAATAATTCCTACTAAATTCATTTTAACAAGACACTCCTAGAGTACGCATAGTTACTTTATCACATGTAACTGTAATATATTTAATATTTTGTAATTAATTTTTTCTCACAGTAATGTTTTAAGAGAATATATATTCATTAATTCTCTTTTCGGCTTAGTCCCTTTATTAATCTGGGGTCGCCACAGTGGAATGAACCGCCAACTTATCCACCACATGTTTTACGCAGTGGATGCCCTTTCAGCTACAATCCATCACTGGGAAACACCCATACACCACGGACAATTCAGTTTCTTAAATTCCCCTATAGCGCATGTGTTTTGACTGTGGGGAAAACCAGAGGACCCGGAGGAAACGCATGCCAACACGGGGAGAACATGCAAACTCCACACAGAAACGCCAACTGACCCAGCCGAGGATCGAACCAGCGACGTTCTTGCTGTGAGCCGATTGTCCTACCCACTGCGCCACGGTGAGACCGAATATATATATATATATATATAACGTTTAATTAATTATACTTAAAGTAACTATATAAGCCATGATCTTGTAAAAATGTCAACATTGTATTGATGTTTTTATTTATTGTCCGTGCATATGATATGATTTCTGTATGTGGTAGATACATGTTTGCGAAAATGTATGAGGTAAAGTATTAGTATTAGTGTTGTTTGTCATCTTTTGCATTGTATTTTATTGTTATTCGCTAAATTAAAGTCTCTTGTGCAATAGGAAATTATCGTAGTGACTGTTGCATTGCTTTTATTATAATTTTATATTATTAAAACTGAATGTATTCTCTAAAGGTTTAGAGAACCTATTAGAGTTTAAAGGTTTGCAACCTATTATTTTAGGGGAGAAACTTATCACTCAGTTTAATTTTAACCACAGTATAGTCTTATGGATTATGAATTTTTTAATATGTAGGAAACAAAGAGAGTAAATAGGGCACTATCAGACATCATTAATATTTCTATAGGCTCTCCACAAGGCTGTGTACTTTCTCCTGTTCTTTTTATATTATATAGAAATGATTGTCAGACACAGGAAAATAGGCACTTGGTTAAATATGCAGATGATGCTTTCTCACTCAGACCAGGAATATGGTCCAGTCCTGCATGATTTTATCTCATGGTGTAATAAAATGAAACTTGACCTGAATGTGTCAAAAACTAAAGAAATGCTGATTAACTTTGGCAAAAAAAACACCTGCTCTCCAAAAGCTGCTAATCAATGACACACAGGTTGAGCTTGTGAATTTTTTTATTTACCTTATTCTGACAAAAAAAAGCAGTATTATTAAGGTGTTTAATTTGAGTTGCTTCCAACATTCCCTTCAATCTCCTCCAATATGTACAATGTAAAGATTTACATTCATTAGCAAATTTAGTTTAATTTGAAGAACAATAACTGTTTATTTTCCCGTTAATTTTGCATATCAATAAAACCTAATTGATAGCAGAAGAGGCGGCATGGTGGCTCAGTGGTTTGCAGTAGTTATAGTGACAGTTGAATTCTTGAAAACTTTTACAACCCTTTTATATATTTATATATTTCTTGTTGTACCTATTGTTTTTTAAATGTTCCTCCATATTTAGTTCACTAAATAAAGCCCTTGTCCACCATGTCATGCCAATGTCCACCCTGTCATCTTGTTTTCCACCGTCATGTTCTACTTTTATGAAAATAAACAAATTATTTATAAGATCATCATAATGTCTTGTGTGATTTCTTAATTAACCAATAACAGCCAGTTAATAATGTTTGAAATTTAGACAAAATATTTTAGATTTTGGGTTTTATTTTGAAAATAATGTGTAACGATTGCATATTTTATTTGGAAACAAATGTTTTGTGCATATTTTGATTATTTTTTTGCCTTTATTGGACAGGACAGTAGGTTGATAGGACGTGAAGAGGGAGAGAGAGGTGGGTAGGATCGGAAAAGGTCCACGAATGGGATTCTAACTCAGGACGCCCTGCACCATGTCACCGCACTAACCACTATTGCACCAACATATTTTGATTATTATAAATAGACTTTTTCCATAATCTATAAAATTGGGTTGGTAAAGGGACACATTACCTTTCTGAAAATATACATTTTATAATCACACTGCAATGAGAATATACTTATGCTACTTTGAATTTGTCTATGACAGGATTGACACAGTTTGAGGTTTGTTTACTGTTTTTCTGCTTGCAGGAGCTCGATCAATATTCGTTTCTTACAGCCTAAAGTCTAATTAATACAACAACTATGTGTTTATATAAAAAATCTCAAACTTTTTTTTTTAATTCTGATGTCTCAAAGGCACTTTATAGTGTTAATGACCCTTGAATTAATATTCAACTTTAGTATATGTCCAACAGGGTTATAAAAACTTTCGTTACTTGAAATAAATCAAACATTAACTTAAAATAAAATATAAATATCTTAAACTTTTGTATTTATTAAAAGAATTAAACACGACAATGTGCACAGAAAAATAAAAACCAATTCAAACAATGAATAAAAACAGCAGTATATATTTGATACAAAAAACGATGTATTTTTAAATATCAATTAGACTTAATATGTTTTTAATGTTATAATATTTCGATTCTGCTAATGTATTAACATAAATAATCGTTTTAATTAAGATTTAATTCGGATTCTCTCTCTTTTTGTATTGTATTCTGTCGAAACAGATTTATTTACATTTACTTATATTTTACTGTCCTCTCGAATAACATTTTTATAATTCTCTCTCTCTCTTTGTATTGTATTCTATCTATTTGAACTCGCAACACTTTAATTTCACTTATATTTGACTGTCCTCTCGAATAACACCTGTCCCGCTCTTCCTCAACTCCCTCTTCATTCATTGGTCAAAGTCCAGCGGTTCTCCTCTGTGATTGGCCGATCCTCACGTCAATCATTTTCTTCACTTTCCCTGACACCGCGTCACATACAGCAGTGAGTGTCAGCTGGAGCGCGCTCGAGGACGACTGAAACTTTCTAAAACTGTCACAAAATGGCAAGTAGAATCCTGCTGAGAGCCTGTCGGGTGACCCTCATGGGCAGACAGAGTGTTTTTATGAAGACCCCTCAACGGGCGATGGCTGGTAAAGGTAATGGCGATTGAAGAATTGATTATTATTGAGATATTTAAATATGCGCGCGACACACTAGCGGTTATTGGAATTATTTATTATTCACGTATAATAACAAAGCAAATACTTCTGCTTTTAAATTAAGCACATGTGAGTGCTCTAATAATAAACACAAACATATGAATTCTCATTAATATCTGAATAACTTCTTTAGTAAGTACTTTCAAATGCGCTGAACGTGATTTGAAGCTGTAAGAAGTATAATATCGGTCTCTTCTGATCCATAAAGGGTTATTTTAATCAAGGTCATGGGCTCTTTATGCTGTAAAGGGCCGCTCTGGCCTTTCTTGGCACCAAAATCATGTTCGTGTGCCAGTTATTGTGGATCATGGCGATCAGCAGGCGCGCGCACGCTCAAGAGACACCGCAGTTTAGCGACTGCTGGTGGAGAAATACTGGAACTGCATCCTCAAGACCAAAACAACTTGGTCTTAATCAGCTTAATATGCACATTTTCCAAATTGATGTGCATTTTAGCATTTTTATTAAGCTATATTTATGATATATTCCCAAATGAAGATGAAAATAGTTTGATGAAACGCATGTCTTCCACCTCAAAGCATGAGCGGTGTCTTGTTCTCAGGTATTCCCACAGATGATGAGCAGGCCGCTGGGCTGGAGAGACGCGTCCTGCAGGCCATGAAGAAGGGCCAGGTCAGTGACGTTTATATTCCAGCAGAATGTCGGCTTAGTGCGTTTGTGTGTGTGTTTGTTCATTCTGAATCTGTCATGCAGGATCCCTACAGCATATTAAGGCCCAAGCAGTACACCGGCACCAGAGAAGACCCGCATATTGTGCCCAGCATCAATAACAAACGACTGGTCGGCTGCCTCTGTGAGAGACATAAACACACACACACACATATACACACACTCAGATGCGTGCATGCAGACATTGCCCACACACACATGCATGTACGCACACAAACACTATATATATATATATGCACACACATACATACACACACAAATATATAATACAAACACACAGACATGTATGCGAACACACATAGACATACGCACACATAAACACAAAAATATATATGTGTGTTTGTCTATGTATGTACATATGCATACATACATAAACATACAAACACACAGATGGACAAACCCACATTCATACAAACAGATACGAACGCAAGCACTGACACACACACACAAAGATATGTACAAATACACACACATTTACTTCAATTCCCCTGAAAGGAAGACGTTATGAGTAACCGTGTGCTTCTGTGTGTGTGTGTGTGTGTGTGTGTGTAGGTGAGGAGGATAACACAGCTATCGTCTGGTTCTGGCTTCATGAGGGAAACTCTCAGCGCTGTCCATCCTGCGGATCACACTATAAACTGGTCCATCATGAGCTTCCACACTGAACACACACACACCAGCAGAAACACTGATGCTTCTGCCATGTACAGCGCTTAATAATAAAAAATAAACTCTTTTAACACAACACACACTCCTGATCTCCTGTTTCTATGACTTATATATTGAATAGATGCAATGTTTGACCCATTGGGTCACATGGTCTTCCAGAATGGTTGGGTAGTCCTTGGCAGTGACCCAGCGTCCATCTAGCACAAGTATTGGACCTAGTGAATGCCATGATATTGCAGCCCAAACCATCACTGATCCCCCTCATGCTTCACTCTGGGCATCAGCAGTCTGGGTGGGACGCTTCTTTGGGGCTTCTCCACAACATAACTCTCCCGGATGAGGGAAAGACAGTGAAGGTGGACTCATCAGAGAACAATACATGTTTCACATTGTCCACAGCCCAAGATTTTCACTGCTGGAACCATTGAAACTGGCGTTTGGCATTGGCACAAGTGACCAAAGGTTTGGCTATAGTAGCCGACCATGTGTATTGACCCTGTGGAGCTCCAGACCAACAGTTCTGCGGGAAACAGGAGAGCTGAACAGCTTCCTCTTGTGTCCACTGTTCCTCCTGTTGAATGTGGTGGTTTGCTGACATTAATCTGGATACTGTGGCTATTGATAATCACAAAGACTTGCTGTCTTGGTTACAGATGTGTCAGCGAGACATGCACCAACAATGTCCTCTTTTTAACTGATATGTCACCCATAATGTTGTGTGCATTGAAATACTTTACTGCTCTCTCTCTCTCTCTCTCTCTCTCTCTCTCTCTCTCTCTCTCTATATATATATATATATATATATATATAGGCGGCATGGTGGCTCAGTGGTTTGCACTGTCGCCTCACAGAAAAAAAGATCGCTGGTTCGAGTCCCGGCTGGATCAGTTGGCATTTCTGTGTGGAGTTTGCATGTTCTCCCCGTGTTGGTGTCGGTTTCCTCCGGGTGCTCCGGTTTCCCCCACAGTCCAAACACATGCGCTATAGGGGACTTGATGAACTAAATTGGCTGTAGTGCGTGTGGATGTTTCCCAGTACTGGGTTGCAGCTCGAAGGGCATCTGCTGCGCAAAACTATCCTGGAATAGATATTAAAATTCCCTGATTTTCAATGTCTAGAATAGATTAAAATTTCAGATCTTCCATGACCTGTAAAAACTTTTTTAATGATTGAGGATTGAGGTTAATGATTGTAAAAAAAGAAAAATACAATATATATATATATATTTTAATATTAGACACACATCTGATGCTTGTATTTGACCAGCACCACAACTTCACACATTGGGTTAAGTTAGGCTGTACAGTCTCCATGTTCAGTCCTTTACTTCCACTGTATCTGTTCAGCCGAGGGAACTAAACCAACCCTGTGACGTCAGACACAACGATATTTAAAGATGGCGGCGCCCTAGGTCTAAAATCTATAGTAAAACCTGCCGTTTTCTGCTAAATGCTTACATTAATCGAGTTTATTTAATATATTTTCATTTAAAGTGGAATCCTATGTACAAGATAAGGTAAACTTGACTGAGTGCTTCATTTCCCCTTTAAATGCTAATAACGTGAACTAACTACTGAAAGCAGCAGCAGATAGTTCACCTCAGATCTTGAAAATAAAATAAACCGTGTGAAATGGAACTTTAGATCAGTGCAAACCAACACATATCAGAGATTCAGCATTTAATGATGTTAAAGAGGTTTATTATGTATTCATTTAATTATTAACCTTACCACTTGGCTGGAGTGCAGTGAGTGCACTATTCTGTGCTTCTGAATGGCTGCATTTACATTTCTGTCGTGTTTCGTCTGGTGCAAACAGCCCAATTGCTTAACATCACTGCAAATCTCCTCAAGTAGTGCGTTGTTAGGACACAGGCTTACAATGTAACCTGCTCCCCCCTAATGTTTACTCTCCTAATATTTAGATTATTTGCTAGTTAATATCCACCTCATGGGGAACTCTGAATCTGCATCTCATTTCAGAGTCTGCAGATGTCCACCGGAGATCGCATTTCGGTCACAGAATGAATGACTTCTTGCTGAAATATAATTGGCTAAACTGGCAGTGGGCGGGCTAAATGACCAAAACAAGACAGCCGTTCTGGCACATAACGCACATTTTCAAAGCAGAATATCTGACTTCAGCATTGTTTTTCAGATAAACAAGAATGTTCACCGAGCATGTTTCTGAATATCTGCAAACACATGATGGTGTTTTTATGCTTTAGAAGACTTACATACAGCAGCTTTAAGGCAGGATGGCGATGATCTTATTCAACCACTAAAACACACATACATAACAAACAATAACATCAAAACTAGAAAATATTGTATTTATTTACAATTTACAGACACAAGAAAAACTTCAGCATTTGTTTCATTGCTTCCATGTGCCTTTTAACACACACACACTCACTCTCACATACACACTCACACACACTGCAAAACGAGTGCATTAAGACTAATAATGAATGTCCTGCACGTTGAGAGAGTTTATCACTCGCTTATTATTGTACTTGCTCATACATTTATTACTCAGAAACTTTATTAGTGGCTTTTTTTGAACTCATGCAAACGTCTTAATACCTGTAAGGCTTTGCATTGCCACTGAACACATTCACTTTTCATCAGTTTTCTGCTGCTGATCTCAGATTTTGCTACTTACTCAATAATATCTGAAAATTAAACGCAACTGAAAACAATCAATGCATGTTGTTTTTAAGTTACCAGATAAACACTCTCTCTCTGTTTTCCTGATTTAAATAAAGACCAATGCTTCTTGAGGTCCAAAGAGTAAAGTAAAAACTAATAATAATAAATAAAAACAAAAATACCCCAAATATTGCGGTAAATTGAGTCATTTTAGGCCACAATAATCTGATTTATTTTCAGAAAGTCCCTGATACTCCATAACTTCGACAAGGAAAAACTCTGCAGCTCTCAGAATTAGCGATTTACTCAAAATCTGAAAACAATCGATGCGTGTTGTTGTATTTAGTTAAGGCACGTGACACAGAAGAGGTCTGTGAGGTCCTGTAACCACACACACAACCTTACTTAAACAAAATCTGAATTATTAATTATATTATTTATGTTACAATCAAAGTTATTGGTACTTTTAGAGTAAAATAGAGAATAAAAAGAATTTATTTGTAACCGAAACTAAACACAAAGGGCTTTTAGAGCTGATAACATTACAACAGGATCATTAATGCTAATAATAAACATTAGTGTCATTTCTACATATACCAGCGGTCTCAAACTCAATTCCTGAAGGGCCACAGATCTGCACAGCTCCAACCACCTCCACCTCCAACTAGTAGTCTTGAACACCTTGATTATTTGGATCAGCTGTGTTTGATCAGAGTCGGAGCAAAACTGTGCAGAGCTGTGGAGTTTAAGACCTCTGACATATACTAATAAACTTAATAGCATAAGAGCTTGTGTATTTTAACAGTAGTTAATGCATTTTCAATAGTTAATTCATTTTATATAATGCAATTATATATATTAAATAATGTTATTAATGTAATAAATACAGCTTTTGTTATATGCTTTTTGAGCATCCTTGAGCAAATAACTAAATCTATATTATAATTTATTGTTATAATTATAAAACATTATGATTTGACAATATAATATATTAAACATATTACTATATTGTAACATTATAATATTATGTTTATAATATGAATGTTTAAAACATTAGAAAACATTATCATAAACTTTATAATATATAATGTTTGTAATTACATGGAAAGTTCAGATGCAAAAACCTTTAAATGTCGTCTGAAATTTTCTCTAAAATGAGTATTTTCATCAGTCTCCTGTGTGTGTGTTCAGTAATATCGTTTTTATAGCAGAGAATAAGTCCTTATTCTGGTCTTTAAAATGAAATATCTCGACATAAAGGAGGCTGAGAAAAATGTTCATTTTCGAAGGAAATTTCAGACGGCACTCAGAGGTTTCTGCATTTTAACTCTTTATTTATTTAATATAATAATATAATAATACAATATAATATTTATAAGAATTTTAATGTTTAAAACATTATTATAAAATATAAACATTGTAATAAATGTTTGTGACAATATTTTAAAGATATTATATTGTAATATAACGTTTATAATATTATTAATGCTTAAAACATTATAAAATATTATCCAAAACATCAATTATTGTTTGTAACATGTTAAATATAATATATATTATTACTACATCATATATTAAGCATATATTTACAAACTTAAAATGACATCATATATACATACATATATATATACACACACACACATTTTTATATATATATATATATATATATATATATATATATATATATATATACATACATATATACATACATATATACACACACACACATATATATACATATATATATATATACACACACACACACACATATATATATACATATATATACACACACACACACACACATGTATATATACACGTGTGTGTGTGTGTGTGTGTGTATATATATATATATATATATATATGTATATGTATATGTATATTTATGTATATGTATACATATATATATATATATACATACACACATAAATACATACATACACACTGACATATGAATCATTATATATCATAAATCATAAACAGTGTAATATAAGTATTATATATAACATGTAATTTTGATATTAACATTAATGAACCCATCCTTTTTAATATAATATTCTAATAATATGCTTATTATTAATTAATATTTATTTAATAACATTAATATAGTTAAGTTGTACAGGACTGACAGAAAATAGGAGAAAAAGAAACAAACAAAACATAAAATTCCCCCAAAACTGAGTAAGTAACAAAATCCTGACCTCCAAATACTGCTAAGATGTTTCAGCCCCACTGGGACTTGATTTGCTTTATTTCAGCTGTGATGATTATTGAGATGCAGAATCAGTCCTGTGCTAATCTTTTAAAGCAGCAGCAGCAGCAGCAGAGCCTCAGTAAATGCTGTGTGTTTTACCTCTGCTCCTCAGACCAGGTTAAAGCCCTGGTTGTGTTCAATGGCGTGCAGCAGCTTCTCCTTCAGTGTGTGTTTGCTGGTGTATTTGGGCAGATCCAGCAGGTTAAAGCATGTGTGTGCGACTGGGAAATACTGCTCTCCTCCTGCCGTCGGCTGAATCACCAGAGACAGACTCTTCATGCCCAGAATGGGGATACGATCACTGCCTGTCAGGAACACTGCAGGACACACACATACATACACACAGACACCACACACACATATAATCTTACTATTTAGTGAAGTGATTGAATGACTTCTTGAGTACATACAGTATGTTTCTTTTCAGATAACGTAATTAGAAAAGTACTTTAAATACAATTATAATGATGTGATTATGAGTAACTGATTACTTGACTGATTTACATTGACAGCCATTATGAGCAACTTGTGGGTATAGACCAGGGATGGGCAAACTCGATCCTGGAGGGCCGGTGTCCCTGCATAGTTTTGCTCCAACCCTAATCAAACACACCTGCTTGTAGCTTTCTAGTGATCTTGAAGACACTAATTAGGGTGTTCAGGTGTGTTTGATTAGTGTTGGAGCAAAACTCTGCAGGGACACCGGCCCTCCAGGATCGAGTTTGCCCATGCCTGGTATAGATAGTGGTATAGATTGTTGTAGTATGGCGACTTTCACTGACTAAAAAAAGTTAGACACCCAAGACCTATAATAAATAGAAAAATAAAGAGTGTTGTGTTAATTTAGTGATTCTGGAATCGCTATATTTAGTGCAAAATCAAAGAGAATGCTGTAAAATGTAGAGAAGTTTGTGATTTTTTTGTTTAATTACCACAAATTTTCAGCATTTTTAAAGCCAGGCAGGACTGTACATTATATGCTGTTAATCTAAACTCCAACATGTCTGACTTACACAGGAACTGTTTCTTCTTCTCCAAAGGCAGCTCGTGAAAAACCTCCCAGAATATCTTGATGGTGGGATGATCGGCCCAGTACTCGCCCTTATACTCGGTGCTCTGATGATCAAGAGTTACACATTAACACACCTATATATGCTTAAATTATCTGCATCCATACTTTTACTTCCAGGAGACCCTTATTTTAACAATCCTTAATGACCTCTCACCTTTTAAAAACAAACCCTAGCAGAAAATAATTGAAAAATCTGTTGATTTTAATAATCGCAAGCGTAACGATATAAAGATTACAATAATAAGATTAACACATCATATTGTTATTCCAGTTTGTTTATTGTTAAATAAAATAATAAATAATATAAAGTGAAATAAAATTTAATACAAAATTTGGAATAAAATGGAGCATAAAACTCACTTTTTCATACTCTTCAATGTCAAGTTGTTGGATGAAAAATCAATATCATAATGCGATTTAAAAGCAGAAATAAATAAATAAATAATAATAATTATTCTAAAAAGAAAATGATTCATTTACAGATTTTGTTTTACTGTGTACTGATGAAAATCGATAGCAATTTGATGATAAAACTAATTATTGACCATTTTATTACTCAATAAAGGTGTATTTACTTAATTACTGACATGGTGGCTCGGTGGTTAGCACTGTGGCCTCACAGCAGGAAGGTTGCTGGTTTGAGTCTCGGCTGGGTCAGTTGATGTTTCTGTGTGGAGTTTGCATGTTCTCCTCGTGTTGGCGTGGGTTTCCCACACAGTCCAAACACATGCACTAAAGGGGAATTGATGAACTAAACTGGCCACGGTGTACGGATTTGTGTGTGAATGTGAGACTGTATTGGTGTTTCCCAGTACTGGGTTGCAGGTGGAAGAGCATGCGCTGTTTAAAACATATGCTGG
>NC_079447.1:2234286-2279286 GCF_903798145.1 Danio aesculapii | reverse complement strand
AGCCATGGGTGTAACTTCCTCTGGGGACAGATGGGTCAACAAAAAAAAGTGAATAAACTCTGCACATGCGCTTCATCAGCATGCGTGAGGTGATTTAGTGTGAACAGATGATGATCAGATATAAATGTCTGTAATAGACGGCCTTAATGGACTTGGCAGCTTGTCCAACACATTGTAAAACATATGAAATGTTGTTTTGCTCATCAAAGTGCTTTAGTAATATTATATTAATATTAGTATTATTATATTAATAAAAAAAGACTACAGAGGCTTTTCCTACCGCACAAAACTACATTTCTCTGCCTGATATTTGCTCCAGTTTATCAGGAAGAGACATTGGATGGGAATGTTGCTTTATTTATTTATTGTTTAATGCAATATTCAAGTTTTGTGCATGAATCGAGTTCACTTCTTTACATGGAATCACAGCTAATGGTCTTTTCAGAAATGTCATGTGACATGCCCTCTCTTTCACTGAATATCAGTTTTAATAATCAGTAATGACCATTATAAAATATAGGAAATAAAGGCAAGCGATCAGTGAAATGTGCTGCATCAGTGTCCGCAGTTACATTAATTAATATATTAACCTAACTTATCTTTGCGCTCAGCCAAAACACGTGACCTGAGAACAAGTAATAGATTTAAAATACCAAAGTCTGGGAATATGTCGCTAGATATAGACAACAAGATGAGTTAAATATCATGTTTAACAAATAAAGGGCTCTATTTTGACGATCCATGCACAAAGTCTAAAGCGCAGGGCGCAAACGCATTTAGGGCGTGTTAAAATCCACTTTTGCTATTTTAAGGATGGAAAAATCCGCTTTGCGCCGTGGCGCATGGTCTAACAGGGTTGAGCTTATTCTCTTAATGAGTTATAGGTGTATTTTGAGAATAAACCAATCAGAGTCTCATCTCCCATTCCCTTTAAGAGCCAGTTGCGCCACGCCATAGCGCATTTGCTATTTACATGACGGACTTTGTAAGTTTAAAAACTGAACGCTTCACTAGAGAGAAAACAGTTAAACAGAGCATCTGCAGCTCGAGAATGAGAGATGAGCCTCATCATTGTTTACTTTCACTCTCGTGGATAGGGAAACATGTTGTTCGCACAGATATCCATTAGCCTATACATAATTAATTTAGTTTGTGAAGCGCAAAGATTTGCTCTAAACTATTTCTAAATTCAGTTCTAATCTCCAGCAAATGAATAAATGAACAATAATAATGAAGTGTGGTCAAAAACCTGAGTTATATCCATACAAACATGCTGTGCCCCATATGGTCTAAAACCTGACAGGTGGACAAATGTAAGCTTGTTTTTAATAAAACAAATATAAATATGCATATAATCAATAATACTGCTAATAATAATAACATTATACAAATGCAAATTGTTCTGAAAAAACTGAAAAAGCCCGCCGAGATGATGAAGGCAAGTTTGGTTTTATATTTATATAGGCTAGAAAATAATAATTTTTTGTAATATTTTAATCCTTTATATTTATATATATATATTTATATATATTTATATATATATATATATATATATATATATATATATATATATATATATATATATATATATATATCCTTATTATATCCTATATATATATCCTTAATATTTTATTTCTTATTCATATGTAAAGATATTTGTGTATTGCTGTACATCCTGTTTGTATTAAGCATTGTGTAAGCTCTGCGATGGACAATAGACCGGCTTTGTTCTGGTCTATAAAACAGTCTATTTATGTTTCTACAAAATAGCAACGCATCAGCAATGCGCCTCAACACGCCTCCTTTTTTTAGATCAGAACGCCTATGGGCGCACATATGAGCGCAAATGCATTTGCTATTTAAACAGTGTGGCGCAAAACGTCAAGACGACTCTTGCGCCGAGCTGAAACTAGCAAACAACAATTGCGTTGCGCCTTGGGCCACATTGCGCCGGGTGTATGATAGGGCCCATAGTGAGATTATCCAGAGGTAGATCCTTGATGAACAGTCCGACGTGCACAAAGTGCTCAAAGCAGGCTGCAGTGCATGCCAGAGTGTGTGTGTGGTCACGTGATGTGCGTTTTCAGCGGTGTAATGTAGACGGAGAGTTGTTCAGAAACGCTGGATGTGGATGCGGATCGTTTTCATTCTACAACGCCGTTTTAAAACTAAAACGTATTAGCGTAAACAGGGCCTGAGTGTCACTGGCAATACTTTCAGTTGGCTTTTTAGCAAGACACTCATGCATTTGCTCTGGGCAGGGGGAATTAATTTAATTAATAAGTAATACAAATATATTTCATATTACAGTCTCTTGCGATTAGCTAATCGAAACGTTTCAAATCGCGATTGCAATTCGATTTCCATTAATCGCACAGCCCTATTGATGTGCCTAGACTGTGTGCGTGTGTGTGTATAAAGTTTTAGCCTAAAATACCTCACAATTAATGTTCTCTAGCTCTCTGAAACTGACCCTTTTAGGCTTTGATGCTAATTGTGGTGTTTTGGTGACTGTCGCTTTAAATTCAAATGAGACTGTGCTCTTTTCAAAAGAGGGTGGAGCTATAAGTGCCTGTGTGTCAGCATAGTGGCAGATTCAAAACAGGACTAGCATAATCAGAGCTGGTCAGGTGTGCATGTGTGCTTCAGTGCGAGTGTGTGCTTCATGCTTCTGTCAGTCTATGTCGCTCCTGTCGCTGCTTCATCTAAAACTCCACATCTATAATCCTCTTAGTCTATGCTGACATTATCTTCTGCAGCTCAAACACGCGAATGGCTAATGGACAGACAGCTGCTTCTCACTCAGGGCTGCTGTTTATGCTAATGAGGGAGAGATGGGCACTTGTGGGCGGGGCTTTACCCCTCTAATGACACGTATAAAGGGAGAATGTCAATCACAGTGTTTCTGCAGACTGTTTTGATCAAGCCTGATTAGAACAAACACAATTAATTAATGTTCACCATTAGAGGCTGGAGATATTCACACACTGCTGACACACAACTGGGGTTAAACCCCTTATTAAAAGTGATTTAAAGAACAGTCATAAGTGAATGCTTATGCAGCACCTGTTGGATTTGTTGACGCTGATGTCGGTCCCATTGGGGATCAGATCCACCACCTCTGTGGCTCCAAAATTTTCCTCTGTGATCTGCAGTTAAAAAATGAAAATGACTACACTTGAACATATTAGTTATGCTTCATTCTGCACCGTTATAAAGAGAGAGACTGCATGCAAACAACACTGGGTCTTACTGTGAAATTCAGGCAGAAGGTTTCTTCCAAATCATCTTCAGTATAATCCAGCAGCTGCTGAAGACTCCTGAACAACACACATATTAGAGAAGCATATCCTTACATACAACATAGACTGATTTGCCTATGAGGACAACATGTGGTTAGCACTGTGGCCTCAGAGCAAGGTCTCTGGGTCGAGTCCCGGCTATACCAGTTGGCATTTCTGTGTGGAGTTTGCATGTTCTCCCCCGTGTTGGCGTGGGTTTCCTCCGGGTGCTCCAGTTTCCCCCCACAGTCCAAACACATGCGCTATAGGGGAATTGAATAAACTAGTAGTGCATAGGTCTCAAACTCAATTCCTAGAGGGCTGCAGCTCAGCACAGTTTAGCTCCAACCCTGATAAAACACAGCTGATACAACTAAAGGAAGGTGTTCTTGACCCTTTTTAACACCTTGATTATTTGGATCAGTTGTGTTTGATAGTGTTGGAGCAAAACTGTGCAGAGCTGCAGCCTACAGCAATTGAGTTTGAGACCTATGCCATAGTGTATGAGTGTGTGGGAATAAGTGTGTATGAGTGTTTCCCAGTACTGGGTTGCAGCTGGAAGGGCAGTCAATGTGTGAAACTATTTGATTCAATCAAACTTTGTTCCAGACATTCAATTTGTGTTGGGGGAACATGAAGGAATTAAGTTAGCTTAGTTTTTACAAATTTAAGTGGATTGAACATTAAACAATTAAGTTGTCCCCAAAAAAAACCTAGGGAATTGTGTTGATTCAGCTCGTTTTAAATGAGTAGTTTGAACAAACAGCAAACCGCATTTTAATCGCATTGCGTTATTTAAAACTGCAGAAATAAACATCTTCAAGTTACATTATTGAAAATATAGCATGACTGATAATTCAATCACTTTGTGCATGTATTCTTGTGTTGCAAGCATAAAAACGCACCTCCCCACGTCAGGCATGAGCTCCTTCAGGTCTTCTAGCGTTGGTGTTTTCTTCAGGAGTTTCTTATAGAGCGCTAGCGGGAAGTTCAGCTCCACTATAGTGAGATTATAGATGGCCAATCCACAGACAACACCGATCAGGTGGAACAGGTCGATATCTTCAAACGTCTGCAGTAAAGCAAAACCCACATCTGAAATCTTACACACAGCCAAAAATCTCTGTAAATTAGCAGTTTTCTGTATTTTGTGATTCAGGTTTTCGTTTTTTCCATGTTTATTTCTGCTTTTGCATTGCATTATGGGATCTTGATCTGTCTTCCAAAAACTTTTAACCTTGAGAAGCGTGAAATAGTGACTATTATTGACATTTTCAACAGATTAATGTGCTATATTGTCTGGTTTGGTGCTACAAAACCTTGTGCTATTAGACAGACTTATTTCTCTAGATATAATATTTCAAACAACTAAAATGTCAATGGGTGACGCAGTGGCGCAGTAGGTAGTGCTGTTGCCTCACAGCAAGAAGGTCGCTGGTTCGAGCCTCAGCTGGGTCAGTTGGCGTTTCTGTGTAGAGTTTGCATGTTCTCCCTGCGTTCGCGTGGGTTTCCTCCGGGTGCTCCGGTTTCCCCCACAGTCCAAAGACATGCGGTGAATTGGGTAGGCTAAATTGTCCGTAGTGTGAGTGTGAATGAATGTGTATGGGTGTTTCCCAGTGATGGGTTGCAGCTGGAAGGGCATCCGCTGCGTAAAACATGTGCTGGATAAGTTGGCGGTTCATTCTGCTGTGGCGACCCCAGATTAATAAAGGGAGTAAGTCGAAAATGAATGAAACAATGAATGAAATGTCAATAAAAGTCACTTTGTTTAACTGTAGAGTTGAATTTTCAACATCAAAAGCGGACACAACAGAGATCAACATCCCATAATGCAATTCACAACCGCTAATAAACAGAAAACACTTGTGAATCACTGAATATGGAAACTTACCATATATAACATATGAATCCATTGTTCTTTCTTAAATGAGCAGGGACTTTCAATGCTTCTTCGTCTACTTTAAAGTCTATTTATATAGATTTAATACATTTAATATGTAGCTATAATATTTCTAAAGTAGCTGTTGACATGGAATTGAAGCAGATTTTAGTAAAAACCCAAAACAATACAAACATAAAAATAAAACAAATCAAAAATTAGTTATGTGTAATCACCATTTCATTCTACAGCTTGATTTTCTGTCTCTGAAAGCATCTGAGAGTCTCCTTGGCTGTGTTTACTTGCTGAAATGTCCACCCTGGCTTCATCTTCATCCTCCTGCTAATGTAGATGTTGGACTGAAGCAGCTGATGTTCATTTACACAGAGGAAGGGCAGAGGGTTGCTGAAGAACTACTGAGAGATTTCAGCTGCTGTCTGGGCTTTCACTGCCCAAATACACCACCCTTTCTTCATGTGTTCAACACTTTTTCCCTGCATCATTTCATTTTACTACACATAACTTCACTTGTAAACTAACTAGGTTTGTTTTCTTCACATATATGGATTTCTTTGGTTGCTGCCAACATCTGGGGAAAATTTCAAGTCAACAGCACCTTTAGAAATATGTTTTCTGAGAAAAATAGTGATGTGTTCAACACTTATTTCGCTCACTGTATGTGTATCTATAACTTTTTTCTGTTTGAGCATTATAAAGTCCAGATGATGGATATTAAAGCCCAATAACCTAGGTATTTTGACCAGTACTTAAAATACATGAAAAAATCTTGACTGTATTTTTAAATTATTAAAAACCTCTTGCTAACAAATGCGTAAAACCTAGGAGTTTGAAGGATAGTAAAAAGAATAATTTACAGTTAGTATTTGAGTCCTGCACTCAAATGATTCTTCTTCAAAATATGACTGACCATATTTCTTGTCATATACAGGGTGGGCCATTTAGAATCAGAATCAGAAAGAGCTTTATTGCCAGGTATGTTCACACATACGAGGAATTTGTTTTCGTGACAGAGCTTCTACAGTGCAACAGGATTACAGAGAAAGATTTATATGGATAAATTTATATGGAGATTTATATGGATTCACCCTAATAAAATGGGAATGGTTGGTGATATTAACATTCTGTTTGTGGCACATTAGTATATGTGAGGGGGCAAACTTTTCAAGATGGGTGGTGACCATGGTGGCCATTTTGAAGTCGCCATCTTGGATCCAACTTTTGTTTTTTTCAATAGGAAGAGGGTCATGTGACACATCAAACATATTGGGAATTTCACAAGAAAAACAATGGTGTGCTTGGTTTTAACGTAACTTTATTCTTTCATGAGCATCCTCACATATACTAATGTGCCACAAACAGGACGTTAATATCAACATTCCCATTTTATTAAGGTGTATCTCTATAAATGGCCCACCCTGTATACATTTGTTATCCTAAATGACATTTGATGTTGTTCAGGAAGCACTATAGTAACATTTGTAATCAATAAATACTGATTATGATATTGAATGATTCATCTCTGTGTATTGGATTGTGTCAAAGCACATTTTACGCATGCATTTTCTTCAAACTATACCTTGCAAGCAAACCAGATAAGCCTGGACTCCTCGTGGTATCTAAACATGCCATATTTCGGGTCCAGAAGTTCTTTCATGATGAGCAGGAAAAACTCTTTCCTCACACCACCAGCGTCCACAGCCTCCTCTCCAACAAAGATCACCTGGAAAACAACCAGATTAAAAACTGAAGGAGCACCACTGAAACATACAACCAAGGTTTTTATTTAATAGGAGGCATCTATTTAATAAATTAAGCGTGAACCTTCTTTGCTGCCTGTTATTGATCAATAAACAACAAAAATCGAATGAAATCACTCACTCTGCTCCTGAATGAAGAGCAAAATAGGCTCAACAATGGATAACCTTTATTTAAATTATACAGTGAAACTTGTATACAATAGGAATAATAGATCACCTTTTAAGTATACCTGGGCCTTCAGAGAGACAGGTTTACCTTCAGTGGCTTCTTGTAGTCCACGTTTTTGGACTTCCTCAGCACCTCCATGGAGTCTCCGACCACGTTTTCTCTGCGTACGATGAGGATGAGGCAGGGGTTCACTGACTCCACGCCTCCGCCGGACAGAAATAATGAGGTGAAGTTCTGTCTCTGCGCCTGATCCACCGCCATCTGAACACACGCCGCTCTGTTAGAGCACTATAGCAGAGAAACATGAATCTCTGACTGAAACGCATCGGCCTGACCTGCATCTGGATCACTGCATCAGTCTGCAGCAGCGCCGTCTTCGCCTGAGCGTCAAACACAAACGGGTATTTGCAGAGGGTGACCTGAGAGTCCATAACCTGTGAAAACAGAGGGTCATTTACTTGTATAAATGTGTGTAAGCATGGGACGATAACCGGTTTCAAGGTTTACCGTTGTTTGGAAAAGTCAAGGTTTAAACTGCTAAAAACTTGAGCATATACATATAAACTTGATGCATGCATACACCCACATACACACACACACACACACGTAGATATAAACTCGATCCTTGCATAAACACCCAGATTAACACACGCATGTACAACTCGATCTAGAGCTCTGCGCGGGACTAAATTTTAATCCTGCTCCTGCCAGATTTTAGCCCGAACCCGACCGCTACGGCTTATATTCAGCATTTGTTGTCCCGCTGCCCGCCACGCCCCGTTTTCTACCCACCGCGCCCGTTCCTGCTAACAAAACCGAAAACCACCCAGCTATACAGAGTCCAGACAGCCTATAACAAGCTGTCTGTATAAACACACACACATAAGCACCAAGCAAGTGACACACACACACACAGACAGCATCACGCTCTCTCTCATTCACACACACACACACGCACACACACACACACACACAGCATCACGCCCTCTCTCATTCACACACAAACACACACACACACACAGACAGACAGACAGACAGACCGACAGACACAGACAGACAGAAACAATCAAGCTAAACACAGCATCACGCTCTCTCATTCACACACATACATGCGCATGCTCACTCGCTCGGGAGTCGGGAGCGATATTGTTAGACCGCCCACTCCAGTCCAAAGTTACACCAGTTTCCGACCGCCCCCGCGCTTTATTCGGAAATGTATTCCCACGCCGCAAGAAATCTGGTAAATGCAGACCTCCAACTCGATCCTTGAATATACTCGATCCTCGCATAAACAGCTAAATTAACACTCATACACATACACTCGCTGCATGCTGGCATATAGCACTCGCGCAAACTTACAAAATAAAATTCACAAACATATTGATCAGGAATCTGGTTATTGCAAAGCTGATGAAACAGAAAGAATGTGATTAATAGAGGAACTAAATCTGTTAAATAATGAAAATGTATTATGTAAAATAATAGAAAATACTAGTCAATATAAATAGACTATACAAAATATATAAGAAATATTTTATGTTAAACCTTTTTAATTTAATTGGGTATTTATACACTAATATAAATAGACAGATATAACCCTTAAAGGATGTTCAAGATGAAGAGCAACCAGAACTATGAATATCCTCAAACAACCCTTTTCTATTGCAAATATTAATGTAGTTAATATTTGCAATAGAATACTCTATACTCTATAGAATACTCCTATATTCTATACTCTTTTTCATTTTTTTATTATTATAATTTTTCTGTTTTTTGTGGATGTCATCATTGTAGGATTTTGGTATTATTTTGAAATATTCAGCATATACAAAGAAAAAAATAAACTCACACTCTCTCTCTCTCTCTCTCTCTCTCTCTCTCTCTCTCTCTCTCTCTATATATATATATATATATATATATTCATTCATTTATTTTCTTTTCGGCTTAGTCCCTTTATTATTCTGGGGTCGCCACAGCGGAATGAACCGCCAACTTATCCAGCATATGTTTTACGCAGCGGATGCCCTTCCAGCTGCAACCCATCACTGGGAAACCCATACACACTCATTCACACACATACATACACTATGGACAATTTAGCCAACCCAATTCACCTGTACCGCATGTCTTTGGACTGTGGGGGGAAACCGGAGCACCTGGAGGAGAACATGCAAACTCCACACAAACTGACTCAGCCGAGGCTCGAACCAGCGCCCTTTTTGCTGTGAGGCGACAGCACTACCTACTGCGCCACTGCGTTGCCCTTCTATATATATATATATATATATAAGCTGATTCTGAGAGTTTTATTTATTTGATAGTTTATTTCACATTTCTTGTTTGTAAAGGCTGAATCCAAATAAAAACTGAACATAATTTTTTGTACTGTTTTAATAAAATAAAAACAAAAAATGTAAGAGCCTGGAGGTATTATGGACTTTGCAAATTCAGTTTGCAGACATTTGTGGGTACAGACATCCATTGTGTGCGTTCTTGGCAGTTTTTTCCTGTCTTTTTAATATTGTCCATATCGATATCATAATTCTATCGTATCGACTGAAATTATATAAATGATAACGTGATATTAATTTTTGCCATATCGTCCAGCCCTACTTAGCATCAATTATTTGATTGGATTAGACTATTAGCATCTTGCTCAAAAATGACCAAAGTATAACTGCTAGATCTGTGTCCATTCTCACCGTCTACATCCTCAGTCACTATTCCCTATATTAGCACACTAATATAATCCAATTGAAGCACTGAATGAAAAATCGAGCACTCAGTACCAAGGAAAGGATGCCGTTTTGTTTGGGCTTTGCTGGTTGATAAATCATTCAGATGAATTAAAGTTTTAATTTCTTTGGTCAGACCCTGTGATAGTTATTTTAGCGAGCTGTCTATTGGCCCGTTTCTACTGAGTGGTACGGTACGGTACGGTTCGGTTTGGTACGCTTTTATGGCTGTTTCCACTGTCAAAAAGCGTACCGAACCGAACCTTACCGTACCACTTTTTCGGCACCCTTTCGAAAGGGTACCAAACACGAAAAAGGGTACCAAAAGGCGGAGCCACACGCGCAGCTGAACGCTATTGGTTTACAGAGATACGTCATTCGCTTACGCAACAAGCCAGAATGAAAACAAAAACCCGCCATGTTTGAAATACACAGCGAGAGATTATAGCAGAATTATAAACACATATAATAACGAGCCATAATCGATCTGGGCTCAAACAAACCTGGTCGTCGTCTTGATGAACAGCCACAAAGCCAAGAAGAAGAGCAGATTTACCCTGTGCCCCGTAGTTTTTTACGAGCCAGTCTGAGGCGCGAGCGGTTTCGCTTTCTTGCTAGCGCTCGCGCGCGTCTATATCTGAAATAACAAACTTCTTGAGCTGATGATAATAACCTGCGCTTGATTATTGACGTGCTTTTGAAACCCGATCCTGTCAGACACGGACAAACGCGAGAGTGAAGCGTGAAGAAACAAAGGAGAAGCCGGAAAAAAGGAGCACATTATTTTTCAGCAAACATGAACAAAATGCCATGTATAACTAACTTATTATCTTCACCTTTTGGACTAATATGAACTGGGAATGACAGAATTACTCTCTAACAGAGGCTACATGTGCTGCTGAAGATTACAGACACAGATAAGAGGATTTCACTGACTGTAGGCTATATATTGTGTTGTTTTGAACCTAAATACTGACGAAATGTCTGCTATATGTAGTTCTTCTGTAGTTGGTAACATATCGGAGACTGTAAGGGGCTGTATGTGTTTATATATGTTCATTTATTTAGTTATTTAATATAATTACAGACGTTACAGTAGGCTGTTTCGCACTGTCATTGATCTGCAGTTATAATCAACTCATGTTCATAGTAAAGTTAGTAATAAACATTTCTACACAACTATTTATGTGTGTGAAGCATCTGTTTTGTGAGAAGAGCTTCTCATATGATATGTAAGTGACCCGTACAGCTTTATTGTAGACATTTCCTCGAGCGAGAATGACGTCGACTGAAACTTTCTGTCATACACCACGCCCACCAAAAGGGTACCCTTGTTAGTGGAAACGCAAGCCTGATAAAGGTGACCCGTACCAAACCAAACCGAACCGTACCAGTCAGTGGAAACCAGCCAAACTAGTAACAAAACAAAATATTTTGATTTCTGTCATCTATCGTTCATTTTTTCTAAACATTTTCAGCTCCTATTTGTATTTTCACTGCAGTTATTTCATGTCTAGATCTATAGATTCATGTTAAACACTACTTTGAGACATTGTTCACAGCTAAAGAATGTCAAATAAAAATTTGGTGGTGAAAAAATGCTTCTTGTGCTAATTTAAGAGCAGTTAAAACAGAAAACGGGAACACTAAAGTAAGGGTAGGGATGTGCACACGACACCAGGGTTAAAGCTGTCAGTAGAACAGGAATCACACACTTGATCTTCGAGTGTTTGTTATGATCATAAACTCACCACAGAGAACATCTGCTGCTGAAACCAGGTGACGTAATCATTCCTGATGTCGATCAGCTCGTCCAGCTCATGGATGTAGAACTTATCATACTGGATGATCTGTCCGGCGCGCTCATTAACCTGCAATGGGATTATAAAGACGATATCAGAAAAGGATCATGTTTCAGCATTAGTTAGTATAGTCCATGAGTTTAATAATGAACAACAGTTGAAGTCAGAATTATTAGCCCCCTAAATATTTTCAACCCATTTCTAAACATGTTTAACAACTGATTACTTGCTATGATGACAGCCCATAATATTAGACTAGATATTCTTCAAGACACTATTATTCAGGTTAAAGTGACATTTAAAGGCTTAACTAGGTTAATTAGGGTAAAGTTAGGGTAATTAGGCAAGTCATTGTACAACAGTGGTTTGTTCTGGAGACAATCCAAAACTAATATTGCTTAATAAAATTGACCTTAAAATGGGTTGAGAACTGTTTTTTTTCTAGCTGAAATAAAACAAATAAGACTTTCTCCAGAAGAAAAAATATGATCGGACATACTGTGAAAAAACCCTGAATCTGTTAAACATCATTTTGGGAAATATTTAAAAATGAAAAAACTAAAATTAACAGGAGGACATATAGTTTTGCCTGTTATTCATTAATATAGTTTCATTAGAATGAAAAGTATGTATATACTTAAGTTAATCACTAAAATAATCATCAATGCGTTATTAAAATGAAAAGCTGAATCTTTGAAAAATCAAATGTGCATTAGAAAACATGAATTAATAATGAACTGTTGTTAATTAATATTGGCTAACGTAACAAGGAACACATCCGGTGGTTGTTGTTATTTAATGCATTAAAGGGCACCTATGGTAAAAAATCTACTTTTCAAGCTGTTTGGACAGACATATGTGCATGTATGGTGTATAGAGCGTCATATTGGGGTGATATAAACACACCCAGTGCTTTTTTTTCAATTTAACAACATAAAAAACGGTGGACCAATTGGAGCGGTTTTCAAATCGACCGCAACTTTACGTAGAAGAGCAGTCCCCCCGCCCACCAACATTGATTGACAGGCGCGTCATCATATCCTCAGTTTGTTGATTCACGTCCGCCATTTTCAGCGTGAGTCGAAGCGATATCACTAAAGGAACACCCTAGCTCTATTTTTAGACGCAAGGCTCATTGGGCTCAACACAAGATCAATATTCTCCACATTATCGCTCTAATCGGAATTATTGGTTGTATCTTTAGGTAGGTTTGCAAACATGTGCACTCCTCATTGAGTCTACCTTATACTTCAGCCGTTTGCATTTCTCGCGATCCCAGAAGCTCCCTGTGATCTTAACTAGCATGCGTTTTAGAATTCTAAACATCGGTTTCTATCAGGGTACACTCAAGTCGACAGCTGGGCGCCGCGGACCGCTGCAGAAACCTGTTTAGAATTCAAAAATGCGTGGCGCGACGATTCGGGACACTTCATGTTTCTGCCGCGCCACAGAGAGTGTCTGGTGTGCCGTGTCGCGGCTTCGAGTGGCGCATCCGGTGCCTCAGTCAAAGTTAATTCAGTGTGCGTGGTTATTAGTCTCGGTGTACAAGCTCGGTACTTGAAACTAGCACACAGTTGGCTGTAAAACTGTACAAAGACACAAATGATTTTGTACTCTCTGCTTGGTCTGTGTCAGAGTCGTATATGTACGACTGAATGCTAAACCTCTCACTCCAGCTCGTTCTCGCAGTCTGCCTGTCAGACTCTGTTGCAAACGCAGAGTGGGTGAGCTCATGGCCCCGCCCCCTTGTTACATTGGCGGGAAGCCGAAACTAATCTACATGTGAAGCAACACACCCCTAAATCAGCGAGCTGTGGACACGCCCCCAACATGACACTTTTTAACACATTATAATAAACAAATCTGAATTGTGTTTTAAACTGAACCTAAACTGGCACACTCAGAAGAACCATAGTATTAATATTAAATCAGAAAAGAGAGGTAAACTATGTGCCCTTTAACTAACATTAATTGAGCAGCATTAATTTTCCTTGTTTTCTAGAAATATTTTAAAATTATAAACCTTAAAAAAAAAAGGTTACAACATTTTTTGTCAAATTTTGGCTTTATTTGAACTTGCTTTATGTATTTAAGTCTTTATCTAATTTATGTGTTTATTATGCTTTCATGTATGTTGCAATTATAAGTAATTATTGTAAGCCAAATATTTGATAATATATTCTTAATTAATTAATATTTATTAATATGCATTACTGTTATTATTAAATGTGGGGCATTAAGTTTATCCATATAAATAATTGATGTAATAACTATTTTTAAAAAATTTATGTGTTTAATCATTTTAATCATTAATTAAGCAAATGATCTCATAATGATATTTTGGAATATGAAATAATCATTATTTTTATTAATATGTATTATTATTAAATATTAGGCCATTACATATATCATTTCTTCCTAGTTTTAAGGATGAATGAACTTTTATTTCATGCAAAATGTACATTTAATACCTCAATTACTGTATCTTGATTGTTACAGCAGATCTTATTTCACACCAGGTTAATTTTACAATTTTTAATGCACCATATATGATTTGAGACACATTAATTCTGATCTTTTTTTAAAGTTTTTAGGCCGAATGTTATTGCTTCTCACCGAGTGCAGGATCTCCAGCAGTTTAAGTGAAGTGTGTAAAAAGCAGGTGAAGATCCTCTGTTCAGAAAGAGGAATGCCCAGTTTCTGCATGCGCAACAGATACACCACCACCTCCTTATAGAGCTCCACCAGCCTCTGGAAAACCACCGGCTCAAATCGGGACCACCAGTTCCCTTCAAAACACACAATAAGACAACAACAATGGCTGAATCCAAATGGTGAAAAGAATACAGGGAGTCGCACAAAAACTGGCAAAGATCATGCACAACACATTTCACTACAGATTTAAAAGACAGCTTCACTACAGTATTACATGAAGGAGCTTTTGGTTTTTACTTGGGGGTTACATTTGGAATTTAGGGGTGCAATCAGACAAAGTTGGTGTCAATGCAAAATGAAAATGCAGTTAAAAATGCAAATAATAAATAATAATCGAAAAAACAATTAAAAATTACGTATAAATACAAATAAAAGAAAAATAAATAAAATCAAATATAAATAACTATTTACAACATTATTCCTATATAACTATAGATGGGTAGATAGGTGGACGGACAGACAGATAGATAGGTAGACTGACAGACAGACAGACGGACAGACAGACAGACAGACAGACAGACAGATAGACAGACAGGTAGGTAGACGGACGGACGGACAGACAGACAGACAGATAGACGGAAGGACGGGCGGACAGAAGGACAGACAGACGGACGGACGGACAGATAGATAGGTAGACAGACAGACGGAAAGACAGACGGACGGACAGACAGACAGACAGGTAGGTATGTAGACAGACGGACAGACAGATGGACGGGCGGACGGACGGACGGACAGACAGACAGACGGACGGACGGACAGATAGATAGGTAGACTGACAGATAGATAAATAGACAGACGGATGGACGGACGGACAGACAGACAGACAGACAGACAGACAGGTAGACAGACGGACAGACAGATGGACAGATAGATAGGTAGACTGACTAATAAATAGGTAGACAGACAGACAGACGGACAGATAGACAGACAGACAGAAAGATAGACAGATAGGTTGACAGACGGACGGACAGACAGATAGATAGATAGACAGACAGACAGAGAGACGGACAGACAAACGGACGGACAGACAGGTAGACAGACAGACAGACGGACAGACAGATAGGTAGACGGACGGACAGATAGATAGGTAGACGGACAGAAAGACAAAGATAGACAGATAGGTAGACAGACAGACGGACGGACAGATAGATAGGTAGACAGACAAAGATAGACAGATAGGTAAACAGACAGACAGACAGACAGACAAAGATAGACAGATAGGTAGACAGACAGACGGACGGACGGACGGACGGACAGACAGATAAATAGACAAAAATAAAAAGTCATGCATTAAAATTAAACAACAAGAAAATTATATCCTAAAAGTATCAAATCACTTCATACTGTACATGAAAATTAGTAAATGGGTAAAGCATGAGCAATTTCCTCATGAGATTCATAAATAACTTCTCACATACGTTTACAAACAGTGACATTTTTTGCTAAATTGGCATAACATTTAATGCAATTCAAAAATTACAGAAAATGCTAAACACATATTAAATGAAGTGCTAACTATGGAAGTGGGATAATACAGCCCCATCTGATTGGTCAAATGTGGATAAACAACCTATGCATGCACCGTACAAATGCTTGGCACATGACAAATGTAATTCATCACACCTCTCTATAATACAGATGTTGCATATACTGCTATCTGAAGAATAATATATTGTGCAGCACTTGAACCTATTTAAATAAATATATTTTAAAAATAGAAGTAGTGAATGCAAATAGACAAGTGTATGTACAGGTATATTACTATATACAACGTTATGTGTGCAGCTGATGTGCAAATTGACATGTAAAGTGTGTTGTTAAATAAGTGTATATGTGTATAAAAGTGTATAGCAAGTAGTGATGTTGGTTCCGCAATTATTATTATCAAGTGTTCATGAGATGGATTGCCTGAGGGAAGAAACTGTTTCTGTGTCGGGCTGTTCTGGTGCGCAGTGCTCTGTAGCGTCGACCAGAAGGTAACAGTTCAAAGAGGCAGTGTGCTGGGTGTGAGGGGTCCAGAGTGATTTTGGCAGCCCTTCTGCTCGCTCTGGATAAGTACAGTTCTTGGGGAGTAGGAAGGGTTGTACCAGTGATTCGCTCAGCAGTCCGAACTATTCAACGTAGTCTTCGGAGGTCGTATTTAGTAGCTGAGCTAAACCAGACAGTTATTGATGTGCAGATGACTGATTCAATGATGGAGGTGTAGAACTGTTTCAGCAGCTCCTTTGGGAGGTTAAACTTCCTCAGCTGACGAAGAAAGTACAGCCTCTGTTGAGCTTTTTTGACAATGGAGTCAATGTGAGTGTCCCACTTCAGGTCCTGAGAGATGGTGGTACCCAGGAGCCTGAATGACTCCGTCTGCTTACAGACTTAACTAGGTTAAAGGCTTAACTAGGTTAATTAGGGTAAAGTTAGGGTAATTAGGCAAGTCATTGTATAACAGTGGTTTGTTCTGGAGACAATCTAAAACAAATATTGCTCAATAAAACTGACCTTAAAATGGCTTTAGACAATGAAAAACTTTTATTCTAGCTGAAATAACACAAGTAAGACTTTCTCCAGAAGATTAAATATTATAGGAAATACTGTAAAAATTTTGAAACTTCAATCTTTCACAGGAGGGCGAATAATTTTGACTTCAACTCTAAATTGAGGAAGGTGAACATACCGAGCACTTTGATAGGAGCGTCTTTCAGGCTGACGATGGCTTTGGCGAAGGGAATAGTTAACGTGGTGTAGTTGTTGGGGTTGCAGAGAAGTGGACACTCAGGCAGGGTCAGGTACAGTCTCAGAGCCTCGATGTCTGGAGGAGAACTGCTTAATTTGGGAAGGAGATTCTTCTCCAAACTAGCGGCGATCTGTGTGTGAATAAACCACGCATTGATTACCACAGCGAGCAGGTGCACTTTCTATTAGCTCAGAAACAGTGAGCGTAAAGGGAAGCTATTATGCAAAATTCACTTTTATAAGGGGTTTAAACACAGCTTGTGAATATAACCAGCTTCTAACAGTAAAGATGTATTTAATCTATTTTTTATAATCACACTTGATAAAAACAGTCTGCAGAAACACTTTGATTGACATTCTCTCTACGTGAAAGCCCCGCCCACTAGTGCCCATATCTCCCTCATTAGCATAAACAGCAGCCCTGAGTGAGAAGCAGCCGTCTGTCCGTTAGCCATTTGAGTGTTTGAGCTGCTGAAGATAATGTCAGCATAGACTAAGAGGATTATAGATGTGGAGTTTTAGATGAAGCACAAATGAACAGCGACAGGAGTCTCCATAGACTGACACACTGATAACATGCAGACCTGATGAGCATTGACAACGCTAGTGCTGTTTTGAATCTGCCACTATGCTGACACACATGCATTTGTAGCTCCGCCCTTTGAATTTGAATTTCAAGTTCAAATTAAAGACCAATCTTTAACATTTTTGGTGCACAGATTTAAGCTTGGTCTCAGTTTGAAGTCAGACCGTAGCTGAAGTGAAAAGAGTTCAAGTGCCTTCATTTTTATGATAATCATACGACAATAAATGCATATATTATATTATATTACAAAAATATGTCTCTTAAAAAACATGTTTTAGCCTATAACTGACAGAAAAATCTAAATAGCTACACAAATTAAATTCCAAATTTAAAGTTGATTTCTTCAAAAAACGTGCTTTCAGTCAGATTTTGCTTGGGCGCAGTACCAGACATGACCACCAGATGACTACCAGACATGACCACCAGATAACCTCTCGCTTATCACCCTGTTTTTTGGAATAGAACCTGTATATTTTCCAACTTTTGACAATATTTGTACCTGTTACGTCTCAGGATGTTTTTATTTTGTATTTTCTCTTTCATTTTTCCTCTACAAATAATGACCATAATTATAGAGATAACGACCATCACCTGCTGCCAATGACGAACTGCTCACTGATTGTAGGATGAGAAGAGCAGTGGGCATTTCAGCAGCATGTCCCCACTAGAACAGTGTGTTTTTGTATGTGTATGGAGGCTCTTTTGTGAGGCTTTACATTTTTTTTTTATCTATTAAAGCATTATCTGTTGATTAAGAGCTTTAATCTGTTTAAGTCCTGTTAATGCTGTTGCCCATCTTATCTAGCTTTAGCTCTAGAAACTCTTTTTTGGTTGTAAGTTTACTTTAGTTTTTTTTCAATACTGCTTTGTTATTGACTCTTTACTTATTGTTAATTTGGGATTGGATTAGTAGAGAGGGGGGTGCCATTTTTTCTTTTGGTACCCGTTTTCTCCTGTTTACGTTAGTAATGGAGTGAAGGGTATTTTTGATGTATTTTTCTTTTCTTTGATAGATTATTTAGTTCCTTCCTTTCTATCATTTAGAGAACATTTTGGTTGTTGTTTTGTATTGAACTTCCTCTTGAAGCTATCGTGGAACCCTCCCTAATCGTTCAATAAATCTTTTGTAAATCTTTATTCAAGTTGTATTTTCTTTCGTTTAGTCCTAATGGGACGTCATTGCTGACACACACACAAACTCCACTAACATTCTGTTGCGTACCTGTGCTCCCCTAGACAGAATCAAGGGAACGTAACAGTAACGTAAACATAACATTTCTACATTTAGGGGCAGTTTGTTGGAATTTGATTTGAGTTCAGCCACTAAAAACATCAAAAATAATTGTCTACATGTTGATTGCTGTAGCAAAGTAATGCTTTACGACTCTGGTGATGATTCTAGTTGGAAATTAATGAGTAACTGTTGCTCAGCAACATCTATTACTGATACAGATCTAATACAGCTATCAAAGGCCGCATTTACACTACACTGTTTAAGTGACTCAATTCCGATTTGTTTCTCCCATGTGGCACAGATCGGATATGGCCCATGTACGTGTAAGCAGGAACAAATCACATGGATTCCGATTTACTCAAATCAGATTCAGGCCTTGTTTGTATGTGGAAATTTATCCGATATGAATCGGATCTGTGTTCTCGTGTCTGCAGTGCAACCAATATAAACTAATATAAAACTAGTGCATACATCACATGCATAAATCACGCAATGGACATGACATTAAGATGCCTAAAGGTTTAAAAAAGACTACATATCAAAAGAAGATAGACAAATGAGAAGCTTTCTGTCATAAACTACAGTAAAACAGCTTGTCAAAAGCTGTGAACAGATTACATACAGGAACAGAGAAAAAAAAAACGCTCTTTAATTATCAGCTGTCAGTCAGCGCCCGCTCTTTTTGTCCTGGTCATTGCGCCTTTGCCGTGTGCTGTGTTAATGCAGATGATCGGATACGAGTCACTTTTAAAAGGTGATGTTAGCAGGTCATCAAAAAAATCGGAGACAGTCACAAAATCTGAATTGACCATCAAGATCTGCAGTGTAAAGGCAGCCCAATACAGATATTGAAACTAATGTTAAGCTTTTAAATGATATATAGTTTGTCATGATTGCTTTAAGTTTAGACTACAATATTATGATTTAAAAACGTAACCATGAATGCTCTTACATACAGTGGGTAAAGAAAGTATTCAGACTCCCTTAAGTTTTTCATTCTTTGTTATATAGCAGCCACCTGCTTAAATAATTTAAGTTAATTTTTTTGGTACACACAGCACTCCATACTGACAGAAAAACACAGAGCTGTTGACATTTTTGCAGATTTATTAAAAAAGATCAACCAATATTACGTGGTTTTAAGTAGTCAGACCCTTTGCTGTGACACTCATATATATAACTCAGGTCTTTTTCTTCTGATCATCCCTGAGATGGTTCTACACCTTTATCTGAGTCCAGATGTGTTTGATTATACTGATTGGACTTGATTAGGAAAGCCACACAGCCGTCTATTTAAAGTGTTCTGATGTAAATGAGTCTGCATTGCTTTCACTCATGCTGGAAACATTAGGTGACTTACGATTTGTGAGATTTGTGGGTGATCGGGCTGGATGAGTTTGTGGAAGAGCAGACGAGCCGTGTTAATGTCCACACCTGAGCACTTACTGCTCGTGCTGTAGTGACCTGGATTACTGGAAAACAACACATTCCTGTTAGAGAAACCATCGTCTGATTTTACAGAAGTTTTTCTTTTATGCTCAGCAGTACAAAAGATGAGCGACATCTAAATAAACATGTAAACGTGCTGTGCTTCGTCTCAATAACAAAACAAGAAAAAGGAAAGGCCTTAAGAATGAACTGTATTGCATGAAAGTATATTTATACTTTTACAAGTAATCTCTGGAATACTTGATTCTGAATGGTCAATCACGTATGCTATTCCATATGTGGTGTGTTTTTCCCAGACAGATATATAATCTAATATAATATAATATATTATATGTTTATATATCAAATAATAAGTAGGTTAGTGTAGGCTGCAATCAGCCTACAAGCAAGCTTTTCTGCAAGCTTTAAATTTAATTAAATGTGTAAACTATTACAGCTCAGATCAATGTTTTGTGTATAATAGTTTAGTTTTGTGGCAAGCATCATGTAATAAGCAGGATACTGTACATCCAGCTGGTTGTTACACAGAATAAACCCTTCAGCCACAGTCACACTGGAGTTTGATTATGGGGAATTCTGTTGTACGGCGCTGTGAAAAGGGGTGGGATTAAACAGGATGATTAGACATTAAAAAAAAAGCGAGCGATTGGTCCATGTTTTAAATTTCTGTGCAGAGAGCTCATGTTTTGATCACCTGATGTGATTTCGCAGGTCAGAGTTCACCAAGCTTGAACTTTGCAACGTAGCAAACTGCGAAACCTTGCACACGAGCTTGCGTTTCCAGTATGAAGCATTCGCGTGCGTATGAATGGAAGTCGATGGGGAGAAAAGTGCAGTATGACTGCAGCTTTATACAACAGCTGCTGATAAACCTGTCAGGCTTTATTCTGAGAGCACAACCGGCTGGATGTACATTATCCTCTACTTAAATGCCTTGATGATTTGATTACCTTGAAGACAGAAAGCTTCCATTGAGACAACTCGCAGAAGAAAACACAAGATCAACCTCACTGCAAGAGACACAAAACACACATAACTGACATGATAATCAGACAGGAGAGGAAAAAATAAATGAAAACTATTAATATAAATACAACAAAAAATATATTTGAGTCCACTGACTGGCAATAAAAATCAGTCTATTTTTAATATGCTTTTCATTTGGCATTATACCAGTGGCGTAGCTGTGATGATCCGCGTGATGATCAACCGCAACCCCTCTGTTCTTTAGTTCTGGATTGCCTCAACCCCACCCCCCCTCCACCCCACCGCTCTTAAGTTCGCCATCGCCCCGCCCCCCCACTATTATGAGCACTTTTCGCGATTGCCTCTGCCCCCGCCCTTCAGTTCGCGATCGCCTCCAATCCCCCACCCCCCACAGTATGCTGTTTCTAGCACATCTGACCCATGAATCCAGCTCGTGTAATCTTTATTTAATAATGCATAAATCTAATAAAACAGTATAGGACAGACATGACTTAAGGCCCGTTCCCACAAAGCATGATAACTAATAATATAAACATAACAATAAATACATTCGAGTCCACTGATGAGCAATAAAAATCTGTTTATTTTTTATTTATTCTTTTTATTTGGCATTTTCCTTTTGAAAACAGCAGGTGACCTCAGTGTGCTGTTATTAGTGCATGTGACCAGTGAATCCAGCTCATGCAATCTTCATTTAATACTACATAAATCTAATAAAAACAGTAAATTTAGCGATCATGGTCAGTGTTGTGGACTAAAAACAACAATTAATACTTTGCAAAGCACTTTTAAAGGGGACAACACAAAGAAAACAAAACTAGCACTAGAAACCTGAGGTACTCTTAATTTTATACCTAAATTTGTTGACCTGGCTTGAATAAATTTAGTTTTATCATTTCCCCCCATGGTATAACCAATCGTTTTCTTTATAATAGTCTTTGAAAAGAGGACTTAACATCAGGCAGAGCTTCTAAACCAAGGGTGTCCAAACTTGGTCCTGGAGGGCCGGTGTCCAGCAGATCTTAGCTCCGACTTTCCTCAACAGACCCCCTCAAGGATGTTTCTAGAAAGCCTAGAAAGAGCTTGATTAGCTAGCCCAGGTATGTCTGATTGGGGTTGTAACTAAACTTTGCTGGACACCGGCCCTCCAGGACACAGTTCTGACACCCTTGGATCCAGGACCGAGTTTGGGCACCCCTGTTCTAAACAATGTCACCTATAGCTTTAAATTGCACTTTATATTTCCTTTTGTCATTTCATTTTCAAAATAGCTCTGAAAGCAATCCCAACTATATTGTTTCTCTGCATCTTTATCATTATTGCTAAACTCTGAAGCTAATTTGCATAAAGATTGACTCCATCTTTATATTTCTTTATCATATTTGATGTAAACGGGCTTTTAAAGCTACATAACCTAATATACAAATGAGTGTAAAGAGCATTAAAGCAGTACTCTGTGATTTCTGCTGGTATTCTGCCATGACTGTGATTGAGCCACTTCTGGATGAGTTCAGTGCTGAGTGTGTAGATCTGTCCAGCAGGTCTGGTTATCCTCACATCCAGTGGGGGACCGTCATCCTAAAACAACACAGCAAAACAATACAAGACTCATTTAAAGGTCCCATGAAATTAAAACAATGTTTTTTAGATGACAGTATGAGGATGTTAGAGTTTAGGATAACTATAATCTAGTGTGCTGCAAAACAGTGACAAAATTCACATTCAGAAGACATAAACATCCAAAGCTTGCAATTTGTCATTTTTGTCTGAATGGGTCAATGATTTTGACCTCATACTTCAGTTTCTCATCAAATCTTTTAACCAATCAAATGCTCTCTAATGGTGACATGCCCCGCCCCCTTTTCAATTCAATTCACCATTATTTGTATAGCGCTTTTACAATGTAGATTGTGTCAAAGCAGCTTCACTTTAAATACCATAGTAAATTGAAACAGTGTAATTTACAGTCTTTTTCTCATTTGTTGTTCAGTTGATGTTCTTACTGTGGTTGAGCTAAAAAATAAAACGCTATTGGCTGTTTATTATAAAGGGGAGGAGCTACTCGATGCCCCGCCCTCTCTTTATGTTTCAATTAAGATTACGTCAAATTTTAAATAAAAAATACACATTACAAAATACTTTAAGGGAACTTCGAACAGAAACATGTGTTTTTATTGTCAGCAAATATTGCTTGTTTATTATCAGCAACTTATGGCTATTTCATGGCATGACAGATAATATAGATATAACATATCAATATAGATTAAAAAAAAGACAACAAAAACTTCATTCATCGATAAGAGGTGATACAATAAACTTTCCCATAAAAAAACATGAAATATGATTTATATAAGAGCAAGATTACACGAGTAGCAGTGTGATATCGCTGTCTATCGGCACTGGTGGGAGGTGTGCCTTGGTTCAAGGTCGCAGGCTGAATGCGTAGGCCGAGGCACAGCCACATCGCACTGCTACTCATGTGATATTGTGTTTATACAACCGTTCAACAGCATAATCGTGTGTATAAAAAAGAAAATCAAACACAGAGTCTCAAAATCCTTTGTATGAGAAAGTACTTTCTTCCGCCATTTAATCACATCTGCAGCTGACGACAGAACAGCAGAAACCGCTGCTCATTCACCAACGTCACTTTAGAGCTAGTGTGTGAATGATTCTCTAGTGCAATGTTTCCCAACCCTGTTCCTGAAGGCACACCAAAAGTACACATTTTCAACCTCACCCTAATCAAACACACCTGAAACAACTATCAGAACATTAGAAGAGACTCCAACACCTGAAGTTAATGGGTCAGATAAGGGAGATATCCAAAATATGTACTGTTGGCGTGCCTCTAGGAACAGGATTGGGAAACACTGCTCTAGTATAATGTCTAAACTGATGACAAAACAGCTGATCTTGCTCACATTTTAGGATTATAAGGCTGAACGGCATGAAATGCCATCAGTCTACAGAGATTTCCCAGTATTTTTTTGCAATTGGGAGATCACAATAATTAACCCCGAAAAAGCCAGAGCAGGGCAAACACTAGCAGATTACTGTTGTATTTGCAATAAGGAAATACGCTGAACACATGCAGGCATTTCTTCTTTCTTTCTTATTTACTAGACTAGTCTCCAGTTACGAAAACAGGAGACTCCTCAGAAACAAACCAAAAAGTCAGCCTTATACAAAGAGTGGCCAACACAAAATACATTTATTCCTAATATGAGAGTCCTATCTTACACTGAATGCACTACAATTATATGGTATTAATACAGCACTACAACATACAAGAGAGAGAGAGATCGACTTAGAATGTAATTTACCTGTTTAATAATGATTTGCTGAAGGTAGAAATTACTGTTTGCATCCTCTAAGCGTGTATTATGCAGTCGCCATCTTGTGGATGAACAATGTCAACAGCCTTTGCTCTGCTTAAATGCAGACTAATGGCCGCCAACAGGCTGTCTCTCAAAAATGATAAATATTTTAAAATAGGCACTATTCTCATAAATAAACTGTATTGTTGCAATCTAAACAACTACATTTTCCCCTAAAAAGCCTCAAAAGTACATTATGTTGTCTAACAGTAGCAATATTTGTCAAACAGTAGAGTGTCCTCAGCTTGTTGCTGCATGTGGGCGGAGTGATACACAAGAGTTAAGGGTTAAGAGGTTGGACCAGTGCTGTTACTGGCAGAACATGGCATACGATCAGCAAATCAGATTCAAGAACCAGACAAAACGGTTGAATAAATGCTCAAATATTATAATATATATATTTAATTAACCCATACCAAAATCTTTAACAGAACATGGCAAAGCAGAAGATACCCACTAAAATAATATTTGCATTGAATGTTACAACAAAAACACTTATGTATATTTACAACACAAAGCATTTAATTACATGTTAAATGATTTTTTTTAAAGATGAGAGTTTGGCCCCAAAATACTTATTAATTATCAAACTTTATAATAGTTTTTCAAGATATTTTATATAATATAATATATATAATAAAATAGAGTATGATCAATTTTGTCTTTGCTCATGCATAAACCCTTGGCTGCTCCTCGTACGATCAAACGGCGATGGCGAGAAGCCCTCGTCTAGCTTATTCCAACAAGGTGCGCTATTTGCACTTAGCCTAAATAGACACTCCGAAATCGGCATTTTTAACAGTTAAACTACATCGTATAAGATAACACACACAGCTGCCTAAAGAATGCTGTTTTCACACCGCTAACAGGTAGCTCACGTGCTCGGTATACTGTATCAGTTCAGTATGCTCACCATGTTACATAACTGCCCCCTGCTGGCCATGTATTTTTTGTGTTAGACCATGTTGTGCTTTGACGTTCTTTACTTTAAATCACTCGTGCGTTCTCAGTAGCCATATCTGTACCTCAGATAAAGCGTAGTGAGCGAAACTCTGGTCTCCTCCAGCATAAATCCTCTTCACACAGTAACTCCGCTCCGCCTCTGAAACACACAATGCTGTACATTGTGTAACTCCGATTAAAAGTGATTCAATAATTTGTTAACCAACAAATGAACAATGACATTTATGTACAATGGTACAGCACGGCTAAACATATGTGACCATTAGCTTGGTCACATATGCTTCATTATAAGTAAGCATTTAGCAAGTTACAGTGTTTCCTCTAGGATTTTTTCCAGCTGTAGCAGCACACTCTGTTGGGCCTTTTACACAGATCTAAAACAACCTGTGGCGTTATTTCATTGACAAATGTCGTGAGCGCAGTTTTACAAGTCTAGATCGCATGTAAATCTCTGTGCTCGAGCGCCGATTTCCTCTGTTTGTGCACAAAACTTCATGCACGCCCTCAAATTTACACTGCTCAAATGCAGATCTTGTGCGCTCTGAAATAAACGCCGCTGAAGTGTGATTTAGTGCGTTTATGTAGTGAGTGTGTCTCCAACATTTATTAGATTTGCTAGGAATATTTATGAATGTCTCCAATAGACCTACAGAGCGACATTAATGTGTCCTGAAGTAAAGTGAAACGGTAATAAACTCCAGCAAGATAAAGTCATTGTATGCAGAGCCCTAGACCTTTATCTATAAATAAATATAATTATGGAAACTGTGTTCATCTTAACTGAAAGCTACGCTGTGTTTGCTGGCCTCAAGCATCACGCACATGTCAGTCAGTCAGTCAGCACGTCACCCTAAAGGGTTAAACAAACAACGCACAGCACTACTACGATTACAGAAAAGTTTGCGCTGTTATAATTCACTTACCTTTTAATATGTTTTGGTGCGATTATAACCCGCTATTAAAAAAAACACGGCTGAATGTTTTGAATGAGAAGCTGTAATGTAGTCGTGGTGGGATGAATTTTGTTGTGGCGCCCCACCATGGAAGAATGAATAGCGTAAACCATGAATTATATCATCAAACTCTCAGTACATCAACCCTTATGTGCTGTTGGGTCATTTTCATCCACTCTGGGGTGATTTTAAGGCTTAATTTGGCCACAGCTTTCTCTGTGTTTCAGCAAATGCAATGATATTTAGTAACAAATCTTATTTTGATGCATATTTTGTGAAAATGCTTTGAAACGTTTAAAAAAATAAACACTCTGGGCAAATTGACTCCCTTTTGGGTATGTTGGGGGCTGTTTTTGCCCCATTGACTTCCATTTTAATGACATTTTTGGATTGCAAAGCCACCTTACAATCATGCATTCTTGATTGTTGCTGTTTTCTCTGTTGGGAAGAGGGACAATTTCTCATTTTTATTGTTGCCTAGACATAACATGCAATGTCAATTTGTATAGTGATTACATTCACATCAATGCATGCAATTGAGAAACACAGAGAGGGACAGCAGTCTGAGAGGTGATTCTCCATGCACTTTTGAAGCTCACCGTTATGATCCATGGCAACAGGGTCAGCGTGGGCTCTCCAGCAGCCCTTCACCGGTGTGGGACTGATGCGGTTGCAGGTGGAGCGCGTTCCCAGCTGACCGTTTCCCCCAAGACCGAACGAATTTGTCTTTCCCGATGAAGGAATGAACGCTAGAGTGTGCTGCCTAATGTAGAAGCGAGAAACAAAACAAGTCATCATCTTCACCACATTGAAAATACAAGATTCTTGGTGGCTTTCATATGAAAAACAAAAATGTGCATGAGATTTGCATTATCTGGAGACCTCGAGTGATATAAAAATGACCCCATCTAACATCTGAATTTCTTATGTCGCCTTCACTTAGGATTATTCTGGAATTTGCTGAGTATACCAATAATATCCAGCTGCAGGCCAGCAGAACCACACACGTTCTAGGCACACACAATCTGGCACACACAATCTAGGCAAACCATATATGGTTACGACGGATGTTAATGTTATTAACGTCTTCTTGGACATCGTCATCGATATATTTTGATATATGTGGTTAATAAATATTGTACACAATAAACAATAGTGTTTACTCTACTTTATTTCACAAATATTGCGATCGAGACGGGCAAATGGGAAGCGCTGTTTCCGATCGCCATTCAATATAATAGACTGAACAGATTTCTATCTGTCATCATAGATGATCAGTCATTATTATCTGACAGAGTAATATCGCAGATACTCGTTTGCTGGCCTTGCTGAAAGATCTAAATTGGACAGGTTTAATTTATATAATGGATTCATTTATAATGAAGGAAATAATAGCAAGTTAATATTGGCAATAATACATTTTACATGTAATAAATGTATAACACTATATTAATATTTTACTCAAGCGATTTAATAGTGTGTATATAGTGTTTCTAATAACTTTTTAATTAATGATTTCCCACATTAAATACTGTAGTAGGCTTAATTTATAGTAAGCAACATATTGTTTTTAAACCAAAATGTAGCAATAGAAACAAAGTAACTATTAATAATTAATCAAAAAATTATAATAATAATAAATATTAATAACGCTGCTCCTTAGCGAAACCCGGTGCTCCTTATGGCCAGTCCGCCCATGGTAGTGTGTTAAGGTGTGCTATGATTTGATTAGATCAGGAGTCGACAATCTTTGTGACCAAAGGAACCATTTTGGCTCTTCTCCCACCAAATAAAAGCCACAAAACATATTTGACCTCTAAATGAATAGCACAAAGCTTCTTCCCTGTTAGAGGCTTCAACTAAAGTCAATTTACCCCCCTTTGAAATCTCATTCAGCTCCCCGCCCCCATGCATTCCTGAGTGTGTCTCATAAAGGTGAGTGGGCTTAACAAACCACCTGCAGAAAAGACACCCTCTCATCTTTCTGACTCTTGTACCAGGTTGTACATTTGCACTATAGACACTAACCACTCCACATCTCTTGGAAAGTCTGTGCATTTTAAATAATGCTTCATTCAGGTGAGAGGGCTTGACAAACCACCTGTAGAAACACTCTTCTGTCTTATGCACCTGACACTTTACTTAAACTCCATCTTAAAAGAACTCAATAAGGAAAACGATGTTTACTACAAATGTACCACAATCATGTCGCACTGCTTGCTTCAACCTTAAATAACTCTTTTGCACAATATTGCAGGAGGCTTTCTGCATTCCTCCATTGACTTCTATTGTATTTGATTTTCATACTATTGCTGTCAATGGCTACCGGTTTCCAACATTCTTCAAAATATCTTCTTTGGTGTTCACCTACGATTTTGAACAAGTAATGAGTGAGTAAACGATGACAGAATTTTAATCTATAAATAACCATCTCATTAAGATCACAGTTTACCTCAGATCGTACTAATCCCATGTGAAAAGAGCTTAAGAGCTAAAACGAATGTTTATGGACTGGTAAATACTTACCGACCACATGCAATCTGTGAAACCACGCTCCCCATGAGCTCAAACACTTTTCTGGGGTTGACCTCATGGTTTGTGGAGTTGTGTCCCAGCTGACCGTATCCACCAGCTCCAAACGTAAATACACCACCCTCCTATAAAAACAAAACCACTCATTACTGAAGGATGTAAAGCGATTTACTCTGTGGCTGTATCCAAAAATTGCCATTAAATAGTGCATTATTTGAAGAAGCAACCGTTTGTAGTGGAGTCTAAAACCACAATGGACACCCTGAAGCCCACTCAATCCCATAATGCACTGCAATAATCAGTCTACAACCGTTGTACACCCAAAAAGCACTGTGGGAATGCGAATGAATTATCACACATGACCACAAGATGGCATCCAAAGCAGACTCCGATCAATGCAAGTTTCTAAATAAAATCTTACTCAATTAAAGCAAAGTTTGTCTTTACATGACAGATATCAAAATACTGTGTTTGATTACTAACTAATCGCAGGGTCTGACCAGGAAGTTAAGAGGGATTTATCAAGCAGCAAACTGCATTCCATCAGTGCTCCAATTTACTCACTTGTTTACATTCACTCATTGAAGTGGACTATATTGGTGAACTAATGTAGGGAATAGTGAATAAAAGGCAAATCACAGCATATAAAAGGTTAAATTGAAAAGTACAGTAACAGATCCTGTGGAAATGAAGACATACCTTTGTTAGCGCTGCTGTGTGGTCCTCTCCACAGCAGATGTAAACCACCTGTTGAGACCTGAGAGTCTTCAGCAAGACTGGGAAACGGCGATCTGAAGGACAGCACAAATCATATTAAACCACAGAGGATTATACTACTGTTATATACACTCACCGGCCACTTTATTAGGTACACTATAATAGTACCGGGTTGGACCCCCTTTTGCCTTCAGAACTGCTTTAATCCTTCATGTTGTAGATTCAACAAGTACTGGAAATATTCCTCAGAGATTTTGCTCCATATTGACATGATAGCATCACACAGTTGCTGCAGATTTGTCGGCTGCACATCCATGATGCCAATCTCCCAATCCACCACATCCTAAAGGTGCTTTATTGGATTGAGAACTGGTGACTGTGGAGGCCATTTGAGTACAGTGAACTCATTGTCATGTTCAAGAATCCAGTCTGAGATGATTCACGCTTTATGACATGGTGTGTTATCCTGCTGGAAGTAGCCATCAGAAGATGGAGACACTGTGGTCATAAAGGGATGGACATGGTCAGCAGCAATACTCAGGTAGGCTGTGGCGTTGACACGATGCTCAATTGGTACTAATTGGCCCAAAGTGTGCCAAGAATATCTCCCCCACACCATTACACCACCACCAGCAGCCTGAACCGCTGATACAAGGCAGGATGGATCCATGCTTTCATGTTGTTGATGCCAAATTGTGAGCCGACCATCCGAATGTGGCAGCAGAAATGGAGACTCATCAGACCAGGCAACGTTTCTCCAATCTTCTATTGTCCAGTTTTGGTGAGCCTGTGTGAATTGTAGCCTCAGTTTCCTGTTCTTAGCTGACAGGAGTGGCACACGGTGTGGTCTTCTGCTGCTGTAGCCCATCCGCCTCAAGGTTGGACGTGTTGTGTGTTCAGAGATGCTCTTCTGCAGACCTCGGTTGTAACGAGTGCTTATTTGAGTTACTGTTGCCTTTCTATCAGCTGGAACCAGTCTGGCCATTCTCCTCTGACCTCTGGCATCAACAAGGCATTGCTTGAACTGCCGCTCACTAGATATTTCCTCTTTGTCAGACCATTCTCTGTAAACCCTAGAGATGGTTGTGCGTGAAAATCCCAGTAGATCAGCAGTTTCTGAAATACTCAGACCAGCCCGTCTAGCACCAACAACCATGCCACGTTCAAAGTCACTTAAATCACCTTTCTTCCCCATTCTGATGCTCGCTTTGAACTGCAGCAGATCGTCTTGATCATGTCTACATGCCTAAATGCACTGAGTTGCTGCCATGCGATTGGCTGATTAGAAATTTGCGTTAACGAGCAGTTGGACAGGTGTACCTAATAAAGTGGCCGGTGAGTGTACACGATCCTTCAGAGCAAAATCAGTTTTAGGAAATTCTATTAACGGATGGTTGGTTACAAGAGAACAGAGAGAATTTTGAGTTTATTGCCATTTCAGCTTCTTTGGCTATGTCATGGCAAAAAAACAGATCACGTTTACCACATCTTATAAACACCACTTTTCTATAGTTATAAAAATATTCTAACAATTAAAAGTCACCAACAGCAATAAATTAATAATACACAAGGTAAAATACATAAATAATAATAATAATAATGATAATATATAAGATAAAAATTTAAAACCGTTTTTAAAGTTTACTTTTGATTAAAATTGTACAATTTTAGAAGGATTCACATTTAAAAATGTTTCATTTAAAGTCTGTCCAGATAAAAATTGTTGTCTGATAACATTATAAATAGGGCATTCCACAAGAATATGTTTAACAGTTTGGTTTCTTTTGCAATATTGACATTTCGATGGTTCTTTTCCTTTAAGTAAATGTTCATGTGTTAGTCTGTTACGACAGAACAATATTTGGCCGAGATGCAACCATTTTTTTAAATCTGTGGGTGCACAAATATTTATATTTCTAACCCTGTACCACAACACCAGTCTTATATTGCACAAGTATCATGCACAGAAATATATTGTATGGTCTAAAATGATACATTTTATTTTTATGCAAAAAATCATTAGGATAATAAGTAAAGATATTAAGATAGTGTTCCATGAAGACATTTGGTGAATCTCCTACTGAATTTAGATCAAAACTTTAAAAGAAAGTTTTCTCAATATCTAGATATTTTGTAACCCTTAGATTCTGTAACATGATCTTTAGTAATGATTTTTGGCATGAAAGAAAAATCTATCATTTTGACTCATTTAAAGTGGCACTGCAAAATTATTTAGTGGCACTAATCATATTAGTATTATATTTATATTATTAAATTATTTATATTAGTGGCACTATTTTGCACTGCAAAAAAAAGTTTGTGTTTTGTTTCTAGTCCAAATATCTAAAAATCCTTACACCAAGAAGCATTCTCTAGATAAGTAGAGCTGCGCATCGTTGGATCTGCTCTTCAGTGTTTGGACTCTGACTCAGTCTTTGGACTTAGTGATTATTAAACCACACTGAACTGAGCTCAACTGAACTGAACTTAAACACTGAAAACTGAACTACACTGTTCCAATTTACTATGAGCTTTTATGTGAAGCTGCTTTGACACAATCTACATTGTAAAAGCGCTATACAAATAAAGGTGAATTGAATTGAAAAGTAAAAATAATGTCATGTTCTCAGAAATATTGAGTCAAAAGTAAGTGAGAATAACATTAAAACAAGCAAAATAATCTGCCAAAGGAGTAAACAAAATAAAAATGTTTCTAAATGAAAACAACATCATTTATCTTACCGCTCTGGCAGATTATTTCGCTTGTTTTAATTGACATACCCATCATAAGACTCTAATACCAATATGTTCCACAAACATGACATTTTCTTATCTGACTTTACATTCTGTAGATGAACAGGGAAACTAGAAAAGCAGCACGGACACAATCTACACTGTATAAAGCGCTATATGCAGTGGAGAAAATAAGTGTTGAACACGTCACCATTTTTCTCAGAAAACATATTTCTAAAGGTGCTGTTGACTTGAAATTTTCCCCGGATGTTGGTAAACACCAAAGAAATCCACATATGCAAAGAAATCAAATCTAATTCGTTTACAAATCAAGTTATGAGTAATAAAATGAAATGACACAGAGAAAAAGTATTGAACACATGAAGCGAGGTGTATTTAGGCAGTGAAAGCCCAGACAGCAGCTGAAATCTCTCAGTAGTTCTTCAGCAACCCTCTGCCCTTCCTCAGTGTAAATGAATATCAGCTGCTTCAGTCCAACATCAACATCAGCAGGAGGATGAAGATGAAGCCAGGGTGGACATTTCAGCAAGACAATGATCCAAAACACAACTGAGGAGACTCTCAGATGCTTTCAGAGAAAAAAAAATCAAGCTGTAGAATGGCCCAGCCAATCACCTGACTCCAATCCAATAGAGAATACAGAATAAAGCTCAGATTTGATAGACAAGACCCACAGAAGCATCAAGATTTTAACACTCTGTTGAAGTCTGTGAGAAACTCACACCTGAGCAATGCATGAGGCTTCATTCTCCATATGAAAGGCGTCTTTAAGCTGCCACTAATTTTCCTGTTTGTTTGGTTTTATTTTCATGTCTGTAATGTTTGGATTTTTACCAAAATCTGGTTCATGTCAGCAGCTCCTTCAGAAACATTATTCCCAGGAAAAAACATGAGGTGTTCAATACTTATTTCCCCTGCTGTAAGTAAAGGTGACTCGAGCAGAGAAAACTGAAGGTGTTTGTTTTACCATCATTGTCTCCGAGGCCCAGCTGGCCGAACTTGTTTCGCCCCCATCCGAAAACTGCCCCAGAGAGCGTGAGGCCAAAGCTGTGAGCTCCGCCGGCGGATATCTGCCCGAACGGGATGCCCTGCAGTGACTGGATGACCTGTGGACAGCAGACACAGGCTTCCTGCTGCCCAAGACCCAGCTGACCGTACTTATTCTGGCCCCAGGAGAATATCTCGCCTCCTGGAGGAATACATCATTTCAGATAATTAGAGTAAAGAAGGCAGTTTTAGATGCAGGAATCTGGTTTAGGATTATGTTCAGCAGCACACCTCGGGCTAAAGCCAGAGAATGCCAGTATCCACAAGCCACCTGGGTAATGTGAACCTCTGACAAGCTCTTGACAGTTCTGGAAACAGAGAGAAAATAATAAGAGCAGATCATGGAGTGTGAGCATCGTATTGTATTTACAGTTTTGTTATTTTGGTACAGAACCCATTATAGAGGGAATAATACTGTAGTCAGGACTCCAACTGATTAAACACTGGCATTTCTTTAATTGGCAGCCAGTGATGACCTATATAGAGCAAACAGATCCAAACTTAAGATTTGCAGTTTGACTTGATTATTTGTTTCTCACATTGTTTCTTCCCTCCATTTTATTTTCATCTATTATTTTTGTCTTTATTTTATACTTGATTTTATCTTTACCTGGGCACCCGCAGACAGTCTTCTACAATGGAAAGTCCGAGCTGTCCATCTGAACCCAAACCCCACGCGAACACTTGTCCTTTATCATTCAGAGCCAGAGTATGAGCTTCTCCACACGACACCGCCACAATGTTCTGCGCATCCAGAGACACCACCTGCTCTGGAGACGAGATGGAAACATAGAGGAATACATGAAATAAAGCCAATATTTTGTTATTTTTAATTCAAATACGTCCCCAGTGCTGTTTAACAGAGAGATTTGTTTCTAAACATAATGGGCCCTATCATACAGCCAGCACAATAAGGTGCAAGATGTGTTTGGCATGATTTATTGCTATTTTCAGACCAGCGCTACAGTAATTTTCATGTTTTACAACGCGTTGTTTAAATAGCAAATCCATTTGCACCACTTTGTGGACTCATGTGTGTGCTGGTCTATAAAGGAGGTGTGTTAAGGCGCATTGCTGGCGCATTGCTATTTTGAGGAGCTGTAATAGACCGCACCATTGACCAACTAAAAGCTGCTCTAAAGTCCAGCAGAGCGCGTTAGTTATGCACCATACGCAGGTCCAAACACTTACACACTGCTGAATACACACAGGATGAACAGCAACACACAAATATCTCTACAGATGAAAACAATTAAAGGATTAAACTGATCCAGAAATGATGATTTTCTACATCAATATAAACAGCACTGCCTCCATGCCTTCTTCACCTCGGGGGGCTTTTTCAGTTTATTCATGACAATCTGCATCAGTATAATGTTATTATTATCAGCAGTATTATTGATTATCTGCAGATTTATATTTGTTTTAATAAACACAAGTGTAGATTTGTCCTCCTGTGGGGTTTTGGAGACGTCTGCATCACCATATGGGGCATCAGAACAGGACGTGTGTTTGGATATAACTCAGTGTTTTGACCACACTTCATTATTATTGTTCATTTATTCCTTTGCTGGAGATTAGAACTGAATTTAGAAATAGTTTTGAGCAAATCTTTGTGCTTAACAAAGGAAATTAAATATGTGGGCTGATGGATGTGTTCAGTGGAGTGAGTTTCCACCGTTTCCTCACTCCACCAAAGTAAAGGAGTAAAGAGTAAAAGTAAAGTAAAGAGAAAGTAAAGAGGCTGAATGGAGGAGGCTCGTTCTTTATCCTCATGCTGCAGATGCTCTGTTTAACTGTTTTCTCGCTTGTGAAGTGTTCAGTTTTTACATTTATAAAGTCCGTCATGTACATAGCAAATGCACCATGGCGCGACACAACTGACTCTTAAAGGGAATGAGAGATAAGACTCTGATTATGACACGTGATGCTCAAAACACACCCAGAACTCATTAAGAGAATAAGCACAACCCTGTTAAACCATGCGCTGGGCGAAGAGCGTATTTATCTGTTCTTAAAATAGCAAAACTAGATTCAGACATGACCTTAATGCTTTTGAGCCATGTGCTTTAGACTTTGTGCCAAGACCATTCAAATAGAGCCCAACAGCTTTAATTATCAACTATCAGAAACAAGCTAATCTTCATCACAAACTCTGCAAATGTACAGGTTTTCCAGCATTTCATCAGTTTACTCAGTCGACAACACTCGTTTTTCACTACAGTAAAGGCTGTATTTTATCAAGTTAAATGCAGCTGCAGAAGTGTAAAGTGTAAATTTTTAGCAAATCAGTATTCATTAAAAATAAAGCGGCAGATTCTGCAACACTTTACTTGAAGGATTAACACTTGAAGATAAATAAAATGTTGTTCATGTTTTGTTTTTTTTTGCTGTTAAAATGCTGCACTGGTCATTCTGACCCGCAAGTCACCTCGAAGGGAAATGCAAATGATTAAAATGACATTTTTGTACAGTCTGGTTGTTTATATACTCTATACTTGACGTTCTGGGTCAGAGGTCATGTGACCATGTTAGGAACGGACAGTTGTTGCAGTCCTTTATAACAGCGGTCAATGTCACACTGACCGGTCATTTACATTTTAGACAAAACAGATTCATTTGAGTGGATGTTGTGAAAGTACAGACTATTTCGCTGACAAAATGCAGAGATAATGCAGAGATTATGCAGAGAACATTAATAATAATAATAATAATTGTCAGCTTTTGTTCGAATGCAACCTAGATTTTTTTTACCAATCTCTGAATTCATATACACTACCTGACAAAAGTCTTGTCGCCTATTAAAGTTTTAGAAAATACAAATCAAAACTTCAAGTTGATCATTTGGTATCAGAAGTGTCTTATATGAGAGGCAAAGGTCTCTAGATTACGCTTATTTGATCAAAATCAAATATGATCCTGCCTTGATTATTAATGATTTCATTAGGACAGTAAGGTCTGACTCTGCTTAGACTAAAGTCTGGTCACTGAACCTTCAATAATGTCCAGTATAGAATATGTGCTCATGCTGCAGTGGAAACAGAATGAATATTGTGTCTGACTCCATCATGAGCTTGGAGGACTGCATCCATACATCTCTGCAATGACTCAAATCACTGATTAATAAAGTCATCTGGAATGGCAAAGAAAGCCTTCTTGCAGGACTCCCAGAGTTCATCAAGAGTCTTTGTGTTCATCTTTGATGCTTCCTCCATCTTTCCCCAGACATGCTCAATAATGTTCATATCTGGTGACTGGGCTGGCCAATTCTGGAGCATCTTGACCTTCTTTGCTTTCAGGAACTTTGATGTGGAGGCTGAAGTACGATGCTGTGTTAACACCAGACGGGCAGCAAAAAAGTCTTGATACCTCAGGCTGTTGATGTTGCCTTCCAAACATCAAACCATGATTTCTCCTTCACCAAACTTGACTGATTTCTCTGAGAATCTTGGCTCCATGTGGGTTCCAGTAGGTCCTCTGCAGTATTGGTGATGATTGGGATGAAGTTCAACAGAATTTTCTGATTTGGCAGAAAAAATTTGACCTTCTGCCACTTTTCCAAATGATCAACAAGAAGTCGAGTTATTATTTGTTGCTTGTACAACTGATCCACGTCAAGACTTGTGTCAGGTAGAGAACAAGTATATTAGTATAGTATATTTATACTTAATTCAGCATCTTAGACTATTTTCATGGCAAAAATTAGATAATAGCAACCACAAATAATACAACCAGCAAACAATTTGCATAACACAAATTTGCTTCTGGAAAATATATATCATAAACACAAATTATTGTTCATATTATACTATTCTCAAATGATGATTTAGGTTTAACATGAAATTTAAAATCTCAATTTGCTTCAGAAAAAAATAAAGGGTGAGGCTTGATTTTATCTGGAAGCAAATGTTCAGATATTGTGATTCATGCAAAATAAAGTCAGCTAATTACTAGAAACCACCCTAGTATTAAAGCGACAGTTTACGCAATTATGAACATTTTCTCACAGTTTACTCTCCCAAAAGTGATTCCAAACCGGTTTGAGTTTTGTTTTTCTGTTGAACACAAAAGATATTTTGATGAATGTTGAAAACCGGTAGCCGTTGACTTCTTTGGTAGTAAAAAAATTACTATGGAAGTCAATATCTGTTTTTCTTCCCAACATTCTTCAAATGATCTCATTTTGTGTTCAACAGAAGAAAGAAACACAGATCAGCCAGGAATAAATAGAGTAAATGATTAGTTTATGTTTTGTTTGTATGTTATTATTCATTCCCCCGTGAAAAACTGAGGTATTTGACGCGAATATGAAGGACTGGTGGAAGAGTGTTGCTTTTATTGATATCGCACGTCGAATGGAAAGAAAAAAAAACTTCCACATTTCGTCATGCGTGTGTGTGTGTGTGTGTGTGCGGTCCTTTACTGACAGCCGTGTGAGTAGATCTAGTCACAAAATGCGGTGAAAAGTCCTACATGATGGTAATAGTTTGATTGCAGTGTTTACTTCAATAATACCACTAATATCTGCACTCCACATGTCTTAATTCCATTCCTATTTAGTTCAGTTATGACTTAAGTCGGATTAAGGTAATCAAAAATCTCTGTTTACATGGTAGACTCTTAATCAGAGTATTGTCTTAACCATATTAAAATCGTATTAAAGTATTGTTGCCCATGTAAACATACTCCATGTTCGACTCAACCACACCATCGAACTTGGGTTGATTGAAGCGTGATTGAAATTGGACAAATTGGGGGGCAAGTTTGAAAACCCCTGGTCTACAGTCTACAGAACAAACCACTGTTATACAATGACTTGTCTAATTACCCTAACTTTACCCTAATTATCCTAGTTACGCCTTTAAATGTCACTTTAAGCTGTATAGAAGTGTCTTGAAGAATATCTAGGCTAATATTCTGACTTCAACTGTACATTAAACCAACCTTATTGGCATTTGGTGTGGACAGCTAACTAAAAATTTCATTGTACAAACTTGACTGTGCATATGACACTAAACGCTTTCAGTCACTTTATTTGCATCCATACCTGGTTTCTTGCGGGCTTTCTCGTGCCCCAGCTGCCCCAGGTCATTGCAGCCGCAGGTATAAACCGTCCCATCCTCCAGCAGGAAGATAGTATGCCGTCTCCCGCAGCCCACGTCCCGAACGCGCTTGCCCTCGAAAAACTCACATCTTCGAGGCTCCAGCAACACCTCCTCATCAATGCCTCCTAAACCCAGCTGCCCGTAGGAGGCATTTCCCCAACATAACATCACGACGGGCCCGGGTGCCCGCTCTCGTCCCACAGCTTCTTCACACACCTGTCAGGTAAACAAACAATAATGAATAAATAAATCACTTGAAAATGTTTGAGTAATTTGAAGCATGGGTTATTTTTAATGATGATGTAATCTGTTGCATAAACGCATTCAAATGTAAAAAGGTACATTATTTTTCAGTAATCTGACTCCCAAGCTTTATATAGACACAAAATTTACTTTATATATATAGTTGAAGTCAGAATTATTCGTCCTCCAGTAAAATTCTTTTGTATTTTTCCCCAATTTCTGTTTAACAAAGAGAAGGTGGTTTCAACACATTTATAAACATAATAGTTTTAATAACTCATCTCTAATAACTGATGTATTTTATCTTTGCCATGATGACAGTAAATAATATTAGACTAGATATTCTTCAAGACACTAGTATTCAGCCTTAAGTGACATTTAAAGGCTTAACTAGGTTAATTAGGGTAAAGTTTGGGTAATTAGGCAAGTCACTGTATACCAGTGGTTTGTTTGTTGACTATCCAAAACTAATATTGCTTAAGGGGGCTAATAATATTGACCTTATATTGGGTAATCAAACAAATAAATGATCAAATAATTTGCTTAAAATAATTAATCACTAAATTACGACATTTGTGGGAAAAACCCAAAAAACAACAAACAGGAAACAAATAAATAAATCTAATAATTTATTAAATAAATAAAAACATACACACAAAACAACACAGAATAGATAATAAATACAAATAAAAACTAACAAATAAATGACAAAAACACAGAAAACAACAACACGGAAAATAAATAAACAATATTTTGTTTAATAAAATAACAAAGTAAGATTAAAGTAAATAAACCTTTTATTAAGATAAATTACCATAACCAAGACTAGATTCACATCAACTAATAATTCTAAAACGATACACGCATATATATAGATAGACACACACACAGACACACACACACACACACACACACACACACACACACGATACATGCATATATATGTAGACAGACAGACAGACAGACAGACACACACACACACACACACACACACACACGCATATATATAGACAGACACGATACACGCATATACATAGACAGACACACACACACGATACAAGCATATATATATATATATATATATATATATATATATATATAGACAGACACACACAGACACACACACACACACACAGACACACGCATATATATAGACAGACACGATACACGCATATACATAGACAGACACACACACACGATACAAGCATATATATATATATATATATATATATATATATATATATAGACAGACACACACGATACACGCATATATATACACAGACACACACACACACACACACACACACGCACACACGCACACACGCACACACACACGTACACACACGTACACACACGTACACACACACACACACGCGCATGCATACACAGTTGAAGTCAGATTTATTAACCCCCTTTTAAATTTCTTTTCTTCTTTTTGTTAAATATTTCCCAAATGACGTTTAACAGAGCATGGAAATTTTCACAGTATGTCTAACCATTTTTTAAAAACCATTTTAAGGTCAATATTATTAGCCCCTTTAAGCTATATTGTTTTTCTATAGTCTTCAGAACAAACCACTGTTATACAATAACTTACCTAATTACCCTAACCTGCCTAGTTAACCTAATTAACCTAGTTAAGCCTTTAAATGTCACTTTAAGCTGTATAGAAGTGTCTTGAAGAATATCTAGTCTAATATTATTTACTGTCATCATGACAAAGAGAAAATAAATCAGTTATTAGAGATGAGTTATTAAAACTATTATGTGCAGAAATGTGTTGAAAATTGGGGAAAAAATAAACATGTGGGCTAATAATTTAGGGGGCTAATAATGCTGACTACAACCATGTATGTATGTATAAAAGTATATATATATATATATATATATATATATATATATATACACACACACACACACACACACACACACACACACACACACACACACACACACACACACACACATAACATACATATACACACATAATAAATATACATAAGATTTAAAAAACAAATTACATAAAAACAACATAATCTTGTTAAATAAAATAACCGTTAATAATCTGAATAAAAATTTTATAAATATGTAAACTAATAAAAACAGTTCCAATTTTAATTTAACTACATGTCGTAAATGTAATAATAACACTAATAAATATAATAATTTACCATTTAGTAGTACTATTAAAACTACAAGCACATCTGTTAAACTAAAATAACACTGATCATTATCACAGCTTAAACAGATGAAAATGAAAGCATGAGAATTAGTCCCGCCCTAGAGAGAAAACCCTCTAGAAACTTCTGCTTGTGAGAGGTGAGCGTATAAACAATTATTGCATAACACAGATTACAGTCAACAACTACACCTGGTTGCCATTTAAACAGGTATTAACACTCTGTAAAGATATTAGTAACTCCCAATAGTCAAATGTATCATTGCATCACATTAAAACCACAGACCACGTGACTGACGTGAGATTTAAATGCCGTGATAACATGACAACAGTGACGTATGGGTGGAATAATATTTAAATATATTCATTTATAAACTGTTAAACTGTTACGCATACGAGACTGAAAATAAACAAACATAAATAAAAATCGATTTATATACACAAAGTGTAAAATAATAAATACAAAATTAAAACAAGTTGAAATAATGAGCATAAAATAATTGACAAAAGAACAAAATACAGTACGTAAATAAATTAAACAGTACCACAATGGCAATAAATAAATAGATTAAAATAAAGACTTTAAAAATAAAACAATTGATGACAAAAGAACAAAATACAGTACATATACAAGTTAAAAATAGTAATATGAAGACTGTAACTAATGTAGCTAACAGCTGACAGGGAAATATTGCTAATTACTTAATATCTAATAACAACACTTCAATATTTATAATTAATATTACATAGTTTTTCCTAAAATAATAATAGTCTTAAATAATTGATACAAAATAAAAACAGGTTGAAATAATGAGCTTAAAATAAATAATTGATGACAAAAGAACAAATTACAGTGTGTAAATTAATTAAATACAGTACTATGAAGACAATAAACAATGTAGCTAAAAGCTGACCGGGAAATATTGTTAATTACCTAATATCTAATAGCAACAATACAATATTTAGAATTAAATAGAATTAACAGTGTTATTATTATTTAAAAAATGTAAAATGACACACTAGTTAACAATAACGTTAGATTTTATACTATAACGATAGATTTTAATGTAACGTTATTTAAATGTAACGTTAGATTTTAATGTAACGTTAACGTTACATTCGATGTAAACAAAACGAACTACTTAATTAAATAAATGTTTAATTCGCACACATAAATAACATATGAGTATTTTAAATGATTAAATTAAGCACTTCCCACTAATGTGTGCTTTAATAAACCCCAATCACAAACACACACACACACATATATATATCGGTATTTTTGCTTATCGTTAATCACGCCACACATTTGAGCACACACACCCATACAAATCCAGCCTGCCGTTTCTTACCTGTTGATATTTTAACGTAACGCTCTTGTGGACGAGTCCAGCATAGACTCGGTGTTTATATTTACATGAGTGTGATTAATTCTTAGTATTAAATGTTCTGTACTGTCCTGACAGCATAAGAGAGCGCCAGCAGCAGGACACGCGCTTTAATACACACAGCAGAACAAACGCGAAGCTGCTGTAATATTCTAGAGCATTTCTGGGGAGCGGATGTGACGACACACGCAGAGTTCCTGCAGTTAAAAGAGATACAGCTGCGGGAGACGTTGTTTTTTTTTTACCATGTAAATCCCGAGTTTTTATCTTTTTAAATGCATTATTATGTTTTTTTTAATACTTAATGTGCATTTTTTTTCCATTTATAATCAGAAATGGCTTAAATCTCCTTTGATTTGTTTGTTTTTCCCCCATTTTTTCTTGCTGATTTTGACTCGTTTCCTCTCTTAAATTCCCTAAAAACAAGAAAAGCGCGTTTCTTTTGATGTGTCACGAAATATTTTTAAGAACACATAAATCCTTGTTAGATTTTATTTAATTTTCTTCATTATATAGCATGATAGCTTTATTTTATGTAAACCCGTTCATGCAATATTATTTTCGTTTATTTTCTGGTTATTGTTATTATTTATTTTCCCTTTGTATGTTATCTTTACATTTATAATTGTCATATTTTCTTGTTATTGTACAAGTTTTACAAAAAAAATTAAGCTACAAAAAAGGGATACAGCCGCGGTATACATAAAACAAAATGAAACATAATAGTTTTTAAGAGACGACTACTGCACAAGTTTGCAGAACATTGTTAATAAAAAAAAGCAAAGAAGACTTGTAATATATGGAGGAATATAATATTTTAAATACTTAATGTTTTGTATATACACTCTGGCAAATGTTTTGCATGCAATAAAAAGAGATACAGCCGCGGACGAAGATAAACGGTAATTATTTATATTCTTTATTAATTTACGCATTAATTGTATTTTAATAACGTCTGAAACGCCTAATCCCAAACCTCACAGTAATGTAAAAACGGTAATTATACCCAATATTATTTATATTGTTTATTAAAATTGGGGTAAGTCCCTAGATGGGATACAGTTTTGTAACACAGTACAACAATAATTCATATTTTTACATAACTGTGAGGGTTAGGTTTAGGGGTAGACGTTAATAAAATACAAATTAATTGGTAATTTGATAAATAATATTAATAATACTTGATATATTTTCTGGTTTTACATTACTGTGATGGTTGTGGTAGGGGTAGACGTTAATAAAATACAATTTAATTGGTCATTTAATAAATCCTATGAATAATATTCAGTATAAGTACTGTTTTTACATTACTGTGAGGGTTGGGGTAGACGTAGGCGTTAATAAAACACAAATCTCCAAATAAATGTAATTTAATTAATAACACAGATAATTCTCGTAAACTTCCGTCCGCAGCTGTATCCCTTCTAGCAACAACCCGCTGCGTTGAGTGTTTCAATAGCTTTTAAGAAGAAAAACGAAACAACATTACACGTATATAATAATAATAATAATAATAATAATAATAATAATAATAATAATAATATGTATTCCGGACTTGAACAGTTTTAGATCTGTAAAGTATGTTGAAGATTTGCGACAGAATTAAGCTTTATTCTTTTAGATTTTTGGCATCCAGAGACGATAAAAAAACATTCATTTTGATCTAAAGGAAACACTCATCGTCACAAAATACGAAATATCTTGAATGTGGTTTAATCTAGCCTACTAGAAATGCTTCACAGGCTATACTTCAAAATAAAAGTCACTTCAAAATATAACAGTTACCGTTCTTGAGAACAAGATTCTGTTTCGATTGCCACAAGATTGATTAATACTTTAAATATGCTTTTATCAAATAAGTATTTATATAAAATATTCTTTATTCTCTCTATTTATTTGAATATATGCACTTAATGTTACTTATGTTTTATGCAAAAATTACAACGATTAATTAACCATTAAACTATATTTCCTATTTCCATTATCTTGTTTCATATTGTAATACATACACCATCTTATGTTATATGATAGTCTACATTCAGAATGACAAAATACAAATTTTGGAGATACAACAAACGCTTCTGTCTTCTTTCAGCTCAGTCTTTGTCATGATTTAACAGCCATAATCTGATTTTAATGCAGCTTTAATCTTAAAAAATAAGGTTTAGTGAAAATAAAATGACATTAGTAAGTACGTTTTGCAAATCAAGGTAATAACGCATGACAGCTTGTTTTTAAATAGCATACAGACTTTGTTAAAGCTGTATTATGCTTTTATCATGCTGATGTGTCCTAAAATCTCTTACTTCTTTGACCTGTACGCACATTTTATAATAAAAACACAGTTTCCACTCAACATATTCATGTAATTTAGAAAATATTCAATATTGGACTGCA
>NC_079447.1:2186786-2231786 GCF_903798145.1 Danio aesculapii | reverse complement strand
GAAATATTTAACATTAAACTCTAAATTACTGACTTCTGGGGGCAAGCGAATGCATGTTATACACGGCTAACGTTTATGGCATTTTAAGTTTTTGACGTTTACGTTAAAATTATAAATTTTAAAAGTAATATATTGTATAACATCATACCGCAACGCCAAGCCAACTAGTTTTCTTGTTCATAGTCATCTTTGTAGTAAAAATCTTTGGTGTTTCCTGCGAGATACGTCTAATCCGTATTCCATATAGCCGTGTATGTCAGTTGTACATAACGTAAATTCGGCCTCCACCGAAAGTCAGTGATTATGTTTATAAATTAATCATTGAAATATTTCTGTTACAGAAACACATCTATCCCTTTTATAAGACATGTGTAAGACATACGAGTAAGTTTGACGACAGATTTACGATATTTTTTACATTTCTAAATTTCCGAAATCTATTTAACATCATTATACAGCATGGAAGAGCCAGAGTTCGTTTGGAAGAGCTAGGAGTTAGCTTGATGAACACAGTCGGATTTAACTTTTATCCTGGCTCTTCCATACTATATAATGATGTTGGATCTTATTTCGAAATTCCCAAAAATCAATCATCAAACTAACTTGTATGCAGCCAAGGAGTTAACATATGTATATTAAAGCAGATTCACATGTATTTTAACAGAAATATTTAACATTAAGCTCTAAATTACTGACTTCTGGCGATGACCAAACGCAAAATTACATGAGACTAACATTTACGACAATTTACGTTTTTAAAGTTTACTACATTAAGAAAATTATGCTGTATGACCTTTTATGGTAACACCAAGCCAACTTGTTTTCTTGTTCATCGTCACCTTTTGTGTGGTAAAAAACGGTGGTAAATGTTTCCTACAAGACGCGTCTGTTCCCTGAGCTACTGCTACAAACGCGTCAAACGTTGTATTCGTAATAACGTATAACGAGAATTTGGCTGCAACAGGAAGTCAGTGATTGGCGTATATAATTTAAAAATATTTCTGTTGCAAAAACTTATCAATTTGCTTCATAAGACTTGTGTAAGACATACCAGATAGTTTGACGACAAATTTACATATTGCGAAATTTCAAAATAAAAGTCACTATCCAACACCATTATACAGTATAGAAGAATTAGACGACAGATTAGCAATTTTTAAAAATTTCAAAACAAGTCACTATGCAACATCATTTTACAGTACAGAAGAGCCAGAGTTAGTTTGATGACCGATGAAAGCATTGTTTTGAAATTTCAAAATAAAAGTCATTATACAGTATAGAAGAGCCACAGTTAGTTTGAAAGAGCTACAAGTTTTAGAAAGTGACTTTTAATTTGAAATTTTCAAAAGCACGTAAATTTGTCCGTAAAACTAACTTGTAGCTCTTCCAAACTAACTCTGGCTCTATCATGCTGCATAATGGTTTCAGAGAGTGACATTTATTTTGAAATTCCCAAAACCATTATACAACATGGAAGAGACATCGTTAGTTTTGAAGAGCTACGTGTTAGTTTGACGTCATATTTACATGCTTTTGGAAATTTCGAAATAAAAGTCACCATCCGACACCATTACACAGCACGGAAGAGCCAGAGTTAATTTGGAAGAGCTACAAAAGTTTGATGACAAATAGTTTGTTAGTTTGTTATTTAATAGTTTGTCCGTTTGACGAAAGATTTTTACGCTTTTAGAAATTTCAAAATACAAGTCACTATCCAACACCATTATACAGCATGGAAGAGCAGGAGTTAGTTTGGAAGAGCTACAAAAGTTTGATAGTAGTTGGTTTGCCGTTTAATAGTTTGTTCATTTGACGACAGATTTACACACTTTTGGAAATTTCAAAATAAAAGTTTACAATCCAAAACCTTTATACAGTATGGAGAAGACGTTAGTTTGGGAGAGCTACGAATTAGTTTGACGACAGATTTATGCCATTTTGGAAATTTCGAAAATAAAAAGTCACTATCCAACACCATTATAAAGCATGGAAGAGCAACAAGTTAGTTTGAGAACAGATTTAGATGATTTTGAAAATTTCAAAATAAAAGTCACCGTCGCGCTTTTGGAAATTTCAATATACACGTCAATATCTGACACCATTGTACAGCATGTAAGAGCCAGAGTTAGTTTGGAAGAACTACATGTTAGTTTGACGACAGATTGACACACTTTTGGAGATTTCAAAATAAAAGTCACTATCAAACATCATTATACAGCATGGAAGAGCCACACATGTAAGAGCTGCGAGTCAGTTTGGTGACAGATTTGTGTTTTTGAAATTTCAAAATTAAAGTCACTATCCCACACTAATATACAGCATGGAAGAGCCACGAGTTACTTTAACGACAGATTTACGCTGTTTTGAGAATTTCAAAATAAAAGACACTATCAAACATAAATTATACAGCATTAAGGAGGTAAAGTTAGTTTGGAAGAGCTACGCTTGAAAGAGCTACAAGTTGGTTTGAGGATAGAATATAATAATAAAAGTCATCATCCCACACCATCAAACAGCATGGAAGAGCTGCACATGGAAGAGCTAAGAGTTAGTTTTACGACAAATTTACGTGCTTTCGGAAATATCGAGAAAAAAAAGTCACTATCTCACATTATTACACAGCATGGAAAAGCTAGAATTAGTTTGAAAGAGCTACGCAAGGAGGAATTACAAGTAAGTTTGAGGACAGATTTATGCATTTTTGGAAATTTCATAATAAAAGTCAATATCGTGCTTTTGAAAATGTCAAAATACAACACAATATCCTAGTTTGGAAGAGCTGTGAGTTAGTTTGACGACAGATTTACGTGCTTTTGGAAATTTCAAAATAAAAGTCACTATCCAACACCATTACTCAGGATTGAAGAGCCTTGATAAAATTAATACTACTCCAACTGTGTTTGTCTGACAGGAAAAAGATGATGGCTTAAAAGTAAGTAGAATATGCTCTAATTTTAATTTTAGACTAAACTATTCCAATATAAGCTATTTTTCCAACATTCTTCAGAGTATCTTCAACAGAAGTTTAGAGGAAATGGTAAAGAAATGTACATTTTTGGGTGAACCGTCCCTTTAAGAGTTTCCTGGTGCTTGGAGTGCCACAGTAACACACAAAAGTCCCCTGTGCAGTGAAACGATCTGGCAGTTTCCGTCTGCTGTGATCACCTGTCGAAGCAGGGGGCGCTGCAGGGGTAAAGCGGGTTCAGCTGGTACTGTCGGCCCGGCAGGTTTACCTTGGGCTCAAGGCTCTGCAGCGGGGCAGTGGAGGCCTGGAGGGAAGCTGGACAGCAGGAGAAATAAGCATTGTAATAAGTAGCATCTCATGATTATTTCTAAAAAAGTTGCTGAAATAAAACTGAGCCAGATTTTGTGGAGAGCTTTATGAAGAGCTAAGAAAGTTTGATGACAAATAGCTTCTTAGTTTGACGAAAGATTAACGCTCTTTTGGACATTTCAAAATAAAAGTCACTCCAACATTATATGATATGGAAGAGACAGAGTTAGTTTGGAAGAGCTCCGAAAGTTTTGATGACAAATAATTTGTTAGCTTTTAGTTTGTTGTTAGATAGTTTGTTAACTTGACTACCGATTTACACTCTTTTGGAAATTTCAAAATAAAAGTCACTACCCGACACCATTAAACAGTATGGAAAAACCAAACCTAAGTTAGTTTGAAAGAGCTACGCATGGATGAGCTACGAGTTAGTTTGACAACAGCGTTACACACTTTTGAAAATTTCAAAATAAAAGTCTATCCAACACCATTATGCATCATGGAAGAGCATAATGCATTACATATATATATTTGTCAACAACCTATATGTGGATTACTTTGTTACCAACATCTGTATTTTAACTCTGTACGGTTTTCTTTTCTTTTCATGTACTTTGGTTGCTACTGAGATCTAGTAAATCAGAACGCACATTTAGAAATATGTTTGCCCTTTTTTGTTATGAAAAAAAGTGTTTATGAAAGTAAAAGTCACCATAAAGTGTGTTAAATAATATGTATTCTTACCTGCGGTGTGTGTGCGGTATGTGGGCGGAGCTTGTGTCGACACGACCAGTGGCTGCATGTACTGTGTGTTCTGCCTCTGCATGAACGGCTGCAGGGAAACACTGGAACCCGGAGCCTGAAACACCGTCTGCGCTGGCGGAGCTCCAGATGGAGGACACTTCTGCTTGTTGGCTTCTTTTACGTCGCTGTCGTGAGCTCTGGAGGAGAAAATGTAGATACTGGGGTTAACATCAGGGAGCTGTTTCATAAAAGTGGTTTAGAAAAGATAGGATTAAAGTCAAAAACCTGACCTCAATGAGCCGAACTAAACGTCCACGCTTAAATTGGTTTCACAACAGCAAGTTGAAGATCATTTGATCTGACTAATCTGAGTTTAAATAATCTTGATAACTGCTTGTGCACGTTACTGTTGTGAAACCCTAATGGTCGAGCATAGATGCATTGATTGTGTTGTGTGCTATCATGGCAACTACAATGAAAGAAAGAGCTCTGAAATGAGACGGCCATGTTCACAGCGAGTGAGCAGCGTTTGATTTTTGAGTTCAAATATATCATAATTTAAACATAATAATCAAAACCTACGGCTTGCATCAAAGCAAGAAAGAAGGCTGACAGGAAATTGTAGATTTTAAAATATAGGCTATTATTTACGGCTGTTAGCGTTAAATTAAATATCTGTCACATTACCAAAATATCTTTCAATTAAACTGAGGCTCAGCATGGGTCCATCTCCTGATTATTCCACTCAGAGTTTGCAGCTTTAAAGTCATTCTTTCAGAAACGTAGCCTTTCTTTATATCAGTCAGTGCTTTCTTAATATTGTTTTCTTTATTAAATTTTTTAAATTCATGTACTGATGGATGGATGGACGGACGGACGGATGGAACGATAGATGGACGGACGGATGGATGGAACGATAGAACGATAGATGGATGGACGGACGGACGGATGGAACAATAGAACGATAGATGGACGGACGGACGGACGGATGGACCGATAGAACGGTAGATGGACGGACGGATGGATAGAACGATAGATGGATAGATGGATGGATAGAAAGATAGATGATAGAACGATAGAACGATAGATGGACAGACGGACGGACGGACGGATGGATAGAACGATAGATGGATGGATAGAAAGATAGATGGATAGAACGATACATGGATAGATGGATGGATGAATGGAACGATAGATAGATAGATAGATAGATAGATAGATAGATAGATAGATAGATAGATAGATAGATAGATAGATAGATAGATAGATAGATAGATAGATAGATAGATAGATAGATAGATAGATAGATAGATAGATAGATAGATAGATAGATAGATGGATGGATCGATAAATCGATAGAAAGATAGATGGATAGATAGAACTATAGATGGATGCATGGATAGATGGATGGATGGATGGATACATGGATAAATGGATAGATGGATACATGGATAGATGGATAGAACGATACATGGATAGATGGATAGAAGGATACATGGATAGATGGATAGATGGTTAGAACGATAGATAGATGGATAGATGGATGGATGGATGGATAGAACGATAGATGGATAGAACGATGGATGGATGGATGGATGGAACGATAGATAGATAGATAGATAGATAGATAGATAGATAGATAGATAGATAGATAGATAGATAGATAGATAGACAGATAGACAGAACGATGGATGGATGGATGGATCGATAGATTCTACAGGATGTTTTGCAATAATATCTTTGTGCATATACATTAGATTATTCAGTGCCAAAGCAAAATTTGAAACTAATCTAACACAAAATAAACTCCGATCACAGTCCAAAAATGAATACAGCCACATTAATATGTTGGGGGAAAATGTTAATTACAATTTTAATAAACGGGGGAAAATAAATAAAAATCTACAGAAACATAAGAAATATAAAAGTGTAGTGGAAATCTTGTAGTTTGTATTTGTTTTGTTTGCAATAACTTCTTTTCATTTAAATGCATTATCGTATTATATGTAATAAAGATGTTTGGTGTGGCTATATATATATTTACTACTAAGTGACTATAAAGTTAATCAGTATTAAGAGTTAAGTGAATTAAAATGGCATCAAATTACAGCAGGTGAATGTTAACATTATTTTGATTAAGCTCGAACTTAAGACTTAAGCCTGAGAGTTAACCTGTTCTGGACCAGGCTAGTTTCCAGAGTAACAGAGTTTAAACTATGGTGAATTTGGTTTATGAATCCGCCATTAATAAACCTGACTTACCAAAATAAGCCTGGCTTTTTCTGTAAGCTTGGTTTATGGAACAGCTCCCAGGTGACATCATTTCATATCAGGTAACAATGTAACCCTCCTGTGAAATTTTGATTTCCCCAAGTGATGTAGACCAGTGTTTCCCAACCCTGTTCCTGCAGGCACACCAACAGTACACATTTTCAACCTCTCCCTAATCAAACACACCTGAATCAAGTCATCAGAAGATTAGAAGAGACTCCAACACCTGAAGTTAATGGGTCAGATAAGGGAGACATTCAAAATATGTACTGTTGGTGTGCCTCCAGGAACAGGGTTGGGAAACACTGATGTAGACAGTATTTCCTATTATTGTTTTCTCTCTGGATAAAAAGTTTCATTTCTTTTAATTTGGTTGGAATATAAAAAATATATATAATAATAATAATAAAATCAGGTCAGTTCAAGATTACATTGTCTCTGTTAAACATCACTTGGAAAGAGAATTAAAATGTCGCAGGCTAATAAAACTGGTGCAAATTGTTATTTTAGTAAAAAAAATGTAATAAAAAATGTTAAATAAATAAATATTTTCTCTGTAATAGAGAAGGTTGGTTTGTGAAACTCACATCAGCAGTTTCTGTACGCAGGGCAGCAGCTGCTCCCAGCTGTAGGCCGACAGACGCTGCAGACGTGGCGGCCATGATGGAGACAGGCGAAGGATCACCCGTGAGGACGCCACACACGCTGCTGACACCAGAGATGGCACGAAACGCAGAAATGCATGATCTAAACCCAGAAGAGAGGAAGTTTTTTATTATTGCAAAATCAGATGCAAGAACAGAAGCATCCTCGTCCCCATTATGTCCCTTTTTACAAGATCTCTTGAGTGTGTATGTTTAGCTCATAACACCACACAAATAATGTTTTAAAACTCTCTGAAACTGAGCCTTTTAGGCTTTGATCCTGATTGTGGCGTTTTGGTGACTGTCGCTTTAAATTCATATTTTCAAAAGAGGGCGGAGCTACAAATGCCTGCATAGCAGCAGATTTAAAACTAATGTCTAAATGCCCTCGTTTGACTCTAATGTAAGGAATTAAAATGTTTAATCTTCTATTGCCTATATATGCATTGGGATTCATAGGGAATTGAATCCCAACACATATAGGCAAAGAGGAAACCAGAAACTTAATTACTTGAGACAATACTACATAACAATGTAGCATTGTCTCATATATTTAAATTTCTTTTTTTAGACAGTAATTAGGCAAATGATTTAATGATTTTAAATTCTGCAATTAGTGGTTACTTTTTTTAACTAACCCAGCACTGATTTTATTGCATGTAACTTCACTGCATTTATGTGTATATTGACAATAAAGATGAAAATCTAACCCTCCCTACATGCAACGAACAATAAAGGCTTTCTTTTCCATGTTAAAAGGAGGTTTTTTTCATATATCGTCGATGCGACGGACAAAATTTATATTTTAGAAATGCTTCATATCCACTTGTTAAGTCTTTCCGGGTCCAAGCGCTATATCAAACTGTATAGGGAGACTCATCAAATGGTAATAATACACGTTTACAAAGCAATGTAATACTTTCGAAAATCACGATCGCAATATATATATATATATATATATATATATATATATATATATATATATATATATATATATATATATATATATATATATATATATATATATATATATATATATATATATATATATATATATATATATAGAGAGAGAGAGAGAGAGAGAGAGAGAATTATTAGCTCCCTTTGAATTTTTTTTCTTTTTTAAATATTTCCCAAATTATGTTTAACAGACCAAGGAAATTTTCACAGTATGTCTGATAATATTTTTTCGTCTTGAGAAAGTCTTATTCATTTTATTTCAGCTAGAATAAAAGCAATTTTAATTTTTTAAAAAACATTTTAAGGTCAATATTATTAGCCCCCTTCAGCTATACTTTTTTCGATAGTCTGCAGAACAAACCATCGTTATACAATAACTTGCCTAATTACCCTAACCTGCCTAGTTAACCTAATTAACCTAGTTAAGCTTTTAAATGTCACTTTAAGCTGTATAGAAGTGTCTTGAAGAATATCTAGTCTAATATTATTTACTGTCATCATGACAAAGAGAAAATAAATCAGTTATGAGAGATGAGTTATTAAAACTATTATGATTAGAAATGTGCTGAAAAAATCTGCTCTTCGTTAAACAGAAATTGGGGAAAAAATAAACAGGGGGGCTATTAATTCAGGGAGGCTAATAATTCAGGGAGGCTAATAATTCTGAATTCTACTGTATATCCATGCCTAATATAATCTGGACAAAGATAATCAATGACATCCGCCTAAATACAGATTCAGGCAAACTAACTGTGCTGGTACTGCTCGATCTCAGTGCCGCATTTGACACTGTCGATCACAGCATACTTCTGGATAGGCTGGAAAACTGCGTTGGGCTGTCTGGGACGGTCCTCAAAGGGTTCAGATCTTACCTTGAAGGAAGAGGTTACTATGCCAGTATAGGTGACCATAGGTCGAGGTGGACACCCATGACATGTGGAGTCCCACAAGGCTCGATTCTGGCAACACTCCTGTTCAACCTTTATATGCTCCCTCTGAGCCAAATAATGAGAAAGAAACATATCTCCTACCACAGCTATGCTGATGACACTCAGATCTACCTAGCCTTACTGCCTAATGACTACAGTCCCATTGACACCCTCTGCCAATGCATTGATGAAATTAACAATTGGATATGCCAAAACTTTCTTCAGTTAAACAAAGAGAAAACTGAAGAGATTGCGTTTGGGAACAGAGATGAGGTTCTCAAGGTGAATGCGTACCTTGGCTCTAGGGGTCAAACAACATTAAATAAGGTCAAGAATCTTGGTGTGACTCTGGAGTCAGATCTGAGTTTCAGTAGTCATGTCAGAGCAGTTAGTAAATCAGCATACTATCATCTCAAAAACATTGCAAGAATCAGATGCTTTGTTTCCAGTGAAGACTTAGAGAAACTTGTTGATGCTTTTATCAGCAGCAGGGTGGATTACTGTAACGGCCTCCTCATCGGCCTTCCCAAAAACACAGTCAGACAGTTGCAGCTCATCCAGAACGCTGCGGCCAGAAATCTGACCAGAACCAGGAAATCAGAGCACATCACACCTGTCCTCAGGTCTTTACACTGGCTCCCAGTTACATTCAGAATAGATTTTAAAGTATTATTACTGGTCTATAAATCACTAAATGGCCTAGGAGCTCAATACATTACAGATATGCTGACTGAATACAAACCTAACAGATCACTCAGATCTTTAGGATCAAATAGATTAGAAATCCCAAGAGTTCAGTCAAAGCAGGGTGAATCGGCCTTCAGCTACTAACAGCGCCCCCTGCTGGAATCAGCTTCCAGAAATGATCAGATGTGCTCCAACATTAGGCACATTCAAATCAAGACTGAAAACACATCTGTTTAGCTGTGCCTTTACTGAATGAGCACTGTGCTACGTCCGACAGATCGAACTACTATGTTTTTCTCTTCTTTTTAATTCTTTTATAACACATTTTATCAGCTTTTATTTTATTTTATTTCTATTTTTACCATTTCTATTATTTGTTTTTATTTCTCTTATACTTGTTTCTTTTATTCCTGTTTATGTAAAGCACTTTGAATTGCCACTGTGTATGAAATGTGCTATATAAATAAACTTGCCTTGCCTTGCCTAATATCTGATGGCAAGAAAGAGATTAATTTTTTATAAATTGTTAAAATTTTGGTATTTGTGATGCAGCAAGTTCAGAGACTGTTGTGTACACTATGATTGTAAATAAAATTCACTTTAAAAAGTGTAATAGGACTGAAAAGTGTCCATAAATAAATTCTCAATTCAAATGAGTAGCAGCTTGGACCCAGAAACAGTATTTCAGAAGTCACCGATACGTCAAGACTTAACAAGCGGATAGCTTCATTTACACTATGAGCAACTCGCAGCGGCAAAGCGACAGTTTATTTCAATGAAGAGTGAGCGACTTCCGGCGACCTCGGTCTATGCGAGCGACAGTTGGCGACCAGGCGGGCCTGTCGAGCGATGCGACAAAGTAGAGAATCCTTCAACTTTCTGTGACGCTCCAGAGACAGACGAGTCTTCGCTGAGGCCAGCTTCCAGCCTCCGCGGCTGAGACTGCAGCTCTGCACAAGACGTTTGGCCAGCGGAGAAATTAAAATGGTCGTGCCCAACTGAGTCTGGTTTCTCTCAAGGTTTTTTCTTCACTTCGACAATTAGTGAAGTTTTTTTTCCCTCTCCGCTGTCGCCACTGGCTTGCATGGTTCAGGATCTGTAGAGCTGCGCATCGTTGGATTTGCTCTTCAATATTTGGACTCTCAGTAGTGATTATTAAACCACACTGAACTGAGCTCAACTGAACTGAACTTAAACACTACAAACTGAACTACACTGTTCCTATTTACTGTGACCTTTTATGTGAAGCTGCTTTGACACAATCTACATTGTATAAGCGCTATACAAATAAAGGTGAATTGAATTGAACTTTATGCAAATGAAGAGTGACTTTCTTGAGCGACAGCCAGTAGGAGCACCAGTAGAGCTCACATGATCTTCTCTCAGCTCGCTCAGAGGCCGCTTGTGTTCTCCGTGCTGTAGACCTACATAGACCTGCGTTTGCAGCAGATCGCCACCCAGAGCGACAGGAGGCTACAAAGTCGCTGCTAGTGTGAGTGAGGCAAATTTCTGCAACATTACAGCAGAACAGCAGCATAAACTACTATGACAATCATCACCTCAGGTACCGATTATGTGCTTTATTCAGCATTAAATCCCCCCAATGAGAGTTTAAAAACAATTTAAGGTGACATTTATTGCCATACTACTGAAAGCAGCAGCAGATAGTTCACCTCAGAGCTTGAAAATTAAATAACTAGCAGATGTTTTGAAAATAAAAGTCACTCAGTAGCCGATTAATAATGCTAAAGAGCTTTAATATGTAGTCATTAGATTATAACCTTTACTATTTCATTAGGAGTGCAGTGGCTGCTTTTTAAATGTTTCTGATGCAACACTTTTGGCGCAGACAGACAAATTGCTTGTCGCTGGAATACTGTTGTGTGTTGTTCTGAAAATGCATTGCATGTGTATTTGGCAGTGGGTGTTGAACCTTGTAAAGAGACCTCGAGGAAGTAATCCGCATATTTGGACATGTACAGCATAGTTTTCTCCATGCAGGTCATCGGCCAGCCGTCGTGCAGGTCCGTCTCATTCACAGCGACCGGCAGGTAATACTCGATGAAGTGCGCGGCAGTCGGCAGGTACAAGTTCCATTGAAACGTCTCCAGCAGCAGCAGCTCCATGTGCAGGAGACCCGGTTTGGTCAGAACCAGATTCATGGAGCTCATGCAGCCCAGACTGTTGAGGGTCTCCAGCTTCGGGACGCGGTCTTCCCTCTCCTCAAACTTACCTGCAGAGAAAAGTCAAGGTAATAGATTATATGATGTGCTGCAAATTTGAAAAGAGCACTCTACTTGCATTTGTTTATGAAATAGGATCATTTTACAGCTCTCCAAGAGGTAAACATTTGAGTTTTACCGTTTTTTAATCCATTTAGCCGATCTCCATGTCTCGCGAGAGTGCTTTTAGCTTAGCTTAGCACAGATCATTGAATCAGATTAGACCGTTAGCATCCATTCAGTCAATCTCCAGGTCTGGCGATAGCGCTTTTTAGCTTAGCTTAGCATAGATTACTGAATCAGATTAGACCGTTAGCATCCATTCAGCCAATCTCCATGTCTGGTGAGAGCACTTTTATCTTAGCTCAGCATAGATCATTGAATCGGATTAGACCGTTAGCAAAATTATTAGATTAGGCTCTTTTTTTCAGCGCCCCAAGAGGTCCAAATTAGATTTTTTCTGTTTTTGAATCCATTCAGCCGATCTTTAGTTCTTGAGAGAGCACTTTTAGCTTAGGTTAGCATAGATCATTGAATCAGATTAGACCATTAACATCTATTCAGCCGATCTCCAGGTCTGGCGGGAGCGTTTTAGCTTAGCTTAGCATAGATCATTGAATCAGATTAGACCATTAGCATCTATTCAGCCGATCTCCAGGTCTGACGGGAGCGTTTTAGCTAAGCTTAGCATAGATCATTGAATCGGATTAGACCGTTAGCAAAATTATTAGATTAGGCTCTTTTTTCAGTGCCACAAGAGGTACAAATTTGATTTTTACTGTTTTTGAATACATTCAGCCGATCTCCAGGTCTGGCGAGAGCACTTTTAGCTTAGCATGGACCATTGAATCAGATTAGACCGTTAGCATCCATTCAGCTGATCTCCAGGTCTGGCGAGAGAACTTTTAGCCTAGCTTATCTTAGCATAGATCATTGAATCAGAACAGACTGTTAGCATCTATTCAGCCGATCTCCAGGTCTGGCGAGAGCACTTTTAGCCTAGCTTATCTTAGCATAGATCACTGAATCAGAATAGACTGTTAGCATCCATTCAGCTGATCTCCAGGTCTGGCGAGAGCACTTTTAGCCTAGCTTATCTTAGCATAGATCACTGAATCAGAATAGACTGTTAGCATCCATTCAGCCTATCTCCATGTCTGCCGACAGCACTTTAAGCTTAGCTTAGCATAGATCATTGAATCGGATTAGACCGTTAGCATCTTTCTCAAAAATGACCAGAGTGAGAGTATAGCTTGTAGACTTATCAGCCTAGAGAATAGCAAGTTTTGATTTTCTGTTTGTCTTAGTTCATGATGTAACTACAGAAGTGTTAAACTCTAAATAGGACGATTACAGACACTCAAGTCGCTAATGGTCTGATCCAATTCAGTGATCTATGATACGTGGATTTTTTATTCGATTTTTTCTGTTTCATATGCATTTATATTGTTATTCAACTTGCTCTGTTAAGTTATTTTCATTATGGTTACCATCACTGTCATTTTCCAGTGTAGGTTCGATCTTTAAACATGCATGAAATCATTTACACCAATAACAAAATCTTTTTTACTGCAATGATTATTTTACCACTGGCTGATCTGTGCAATGGACTAGCAAAGATGTACAGATGAGGGCAAAATGATTAGATGAGGCTCATTTTACAGCTCCCCTAGTGGTAAAAAGTTGAGTTTTACATTTATTTTAATCCATTCAGCTGATCTCCAGGTCTGCCCTTCCAGCTGCAAGCCAGTACTGGGAAACACCCATACTAACTCATTCACACACATGCTCAAGCCAATTTGGCTTATTCAATTCCCCTATAGCGCATGTGTTTGGACTGTGGGGGAAACCGGAGCACTCTGAGGAAACCCACGCCAACACGGGGAGAACATGCAAACTCCACACAAAGCCACCTGCTGACATAGCCGGGACTCGAACCAGTGACCTTCTTGCTGTGAGGCGACAGTGCTAACCACTGAGACATCATGTCTCCCGTTCCTAGACATATCAGCCTAAATAATCTTAGTCCAGGGGTGCACAAACTCTGTTCTGGAGAACCGGTGTCCTACATAGTTTAGCTCAAAATTCCTTAACAAACCGACATGGAAGTTTGTAGTATACCCAGAAAGAGCTTGATTAGCTGGTTCAGGAGTGTCTAATTTAGGTTGGAACTAAACTCTGCAGGACAACGGCCATCCAGGACCAAGTTTGTGCACCCCTGTCTTAAAACATTATATATGCAACTACAGAAGCATCAAGCTTTAAACAGGACAATTATAGAAACTCAAGATGCTAATGGTCTAATCCGATTCAATGATCTATGCTAAGCTAAGCTAAAAGTGCTCCCACCAGACAAAGCGATCTGCTGAATGAGTTTAATAATAGTAAAACTCAACGCTTTAACCCTAGGAGAGCTGTAAAATTAGACTATTTCCAAATAAATAAATAAATAAAGGTGGAGTGTTTCTTTAAGAAGATATTCAACTACATTAAATAACATACAAGTGCTGTTCATAAATTCAAAAACATGATGAAGCAGTCTATTTAATGGTTGCCAGTGTGTTGCTAGAGTGTTTTAATACGTTCCTTTGTTATTGCTGAGAGATTGTGGCACATTTCAGTGTGACTGTTTGGCGCATTGTGCACAATAAGAGCAGATGAGCTCAAAATAACAATTATTAAAAGGACTCTTACTGGCCAAAAGCAAGCAGGACAGCGCGACCATGTGAAGCTGCTGTACGGAGATGTCATAGCGGTCCATGAACAGGTCCAGCAGATAAACAGCCAAGTGTCTGGCCGCCGGGCACAGCTTGAAGCGATTGCTGACTATAGCAATGAGGTCTGCGAAATACCGTCTGAGGCTCAGCTGCGGGGACTGGCCTTTGTATGCAGGCAACCGCAGCTCCTTGAAGACAACCAACAAGACAATCACATTACAGCTAATAGGTTTTGTAATGTTGATTTTTGCATTAACCGAGAAAAGCTGATGAATTCATGCATACCAATTACAAAAGTCTTCTTACTGCCATGATCATTTTATTACTCGCTGATCTGGGCAATGGACTAGCAAAGATCCACAGTTGAAGGCAAAATTATTCACCCTCCTATGCAATATTTATCCTTTTTCAAATATTTCTCGTGTTATTAAATGGAGGAAGGAAATTTTTACAGTATCTCTGATAATATTTTTTCTTCTGGAGAAAGTCTTATTTGTTTTATTTCGGCTAAAATAAAAGCAGTTTTAATTTTTTAAAAATCCATTTTAAGGTCAATATTATTAGCCCCTTTAAGCTATATTGGTTTTGTTTGTCTACAGAGCAACCACTGTTATTCAACGACTTGCCTAGTTAAGCCTTTAGATTGCACTTTAAGCTGTGTGGTATTATCTTGAAAAATATTATGTGCTGTCATCATGGCAAGATAAATACATATATATATTTGAAATCAGTTATTAGAAATGAGTTATTAAAACTATTAGGTTTAGAAATGTGTGAAAAAATATCTTCTCTCTATTAAACAGAAATTGGGGGGAAATATAAAAGAATGAATTTAACAGAAGGCCTTATAATTCTGACTTCAACTGTATAAGCATAAATTAAAGTATGCATAAAATGAATTATGCATTGTTGCATATATGTATGCATTACAATTGCAATCAGATGCATCCATTAAAGTTGAATTAATTTAGCTAACTGCATGCATTTAAGCTGGATTTGCATAAATTCAGTAAAGTTGCATATGCATGCATTCACATTTTATTAACATGCACTCATTAAAGTTGCATAGTTGAACGCATGCCTAAAAGGCAGGCATTTTACATTTGAATGCATGCAAAGCAACGTTTCTAAATGTATATAACTGCATGCATTTAAGCAAGATATGCATGAATTCAATTGCACATGCATTTGTTGCAGTTACTTGCATTGATTAAGTTTGCACAAGCACTCTGTAAAGTTGCATTGTTGAATGGATGCTTAACGCATACATTTGTCATTTAAATGCAAGCAAAGGCTACTTTCCTGCAGTTATGTAACAGCATGCAATTAAGCAGGATATTCATTCAGAAATATTTCAGGATATTCAGAAATCAGCTGCATATGCATGCATTGTTTAAAGTTGCACATGCACAGTAAAGGTTGCATGGTTGAATGCATGCTTATGCAACTTTATGGGATGCATAAACAAGCAAGATGAATGCATACATGCATTTGCAGGTTGAAAGCATCACTTTCTGAATGCATGCATGCATTCACTCATCTTGCATATGCATGTATGCCAAGAAGTTGTATAAGCATGCATTCAACCATGCAACCTTTACTGAGTGCATGTGCAACCTTTATCAATGCATGTACCTGAATTATAAATGAATGTATATGCAATTGAATTCACGCATATTCTGCTTGCATTCAACCATGCAACTTTACTGAGCACACGTGCAACTTTAATTAATGCAAGTAAGTGCAAGTGCAACATAAATGCATGTATTGCTGCAGTTGCATGCATTCATAAATTAGAATATACACAAGCAGCATTTACATGCATTCAGAAAAGCTGTATACAAAAGCATTTAATTTGCAGTTGCATGCATTTAAGTTGCAACATTACATTATAAATCCATACAGACATCTCCGCTGCATTGACAATTTTGTAATGCTAATTTCTGAAATCAGTAATCAAATGACATTTTAACATGGATCTAGTGGAAACAAATGACAACACGATGGACAGGGATACAAACTTTGTATCGCAGGGCCTGATAGATGTCCTCTGCAAGTTCTCCTTTCCACCACTGACCCTCCAGCTCCATTGGGCTCCTGAAAGAAATGCAGGTTTGGAGATCAGAGCAGCTTCATTGAGCAAAAGCACTTGAAAACAGCAGACCAACTCCAGCTCCAGCAGCAATCAGCACTGATGAAGGTTTGACTGTTGTCAATCAACAGCAGGAGATCATTTATTCTCAGTCTCTCTGACGACAATTGTTAGATAGAGGTAAAGTTTGTGTTATATTCACACATTCAGACGTTCAATAAAACACTAAAGTAGAATTTTAAAAGGCTAATGCAGATTATTTATAATGTTGTACTATTATTGAGGTAAAGTTGGTTCTATATTCACACATTTGACATTTAATAAAACACTAAAGGAGAATTTAAAAAGGATAATACAGATTATTTATAATGACATACTGTTATTTAAGTTGGATTCATATTCGCACATTCAGACTCTCCTCGATAATACAATTTCTGAAAGAGAATTATTTGCAAATTCTGAATAGTTAAATCATATTATCAGCCAATGACTGTCAAAGTACACTGTTGACAGTCGATTAAATAGTGATAACGTTATTTTGAAGTCATTCTTACAAGCGATTTCAGACCTAATATTCAAAGTAGCATGGTAAACAATATAGAGACTGTGTCATAATTTGTTACTGAACGAATGTACGAATATAAAACAAACTTTACCTTAATCTTATTATTATTATTATTATGTCTCTATTGGGACATTTTAAAATGGTTAACGTTAAAAAAGCTTAACGTGGCTTAATATACCTAAACATCAACCAGAGAAACCCAAATTTCTGTCCCAAACTTTCTGAAACCCAAACTTTTCTTGTAATTAACCCCAACTACTGTAAAAAGAACGAGTCCCAATTCCATAGATAAAGTGAAAAACATCACAGTAAGCATTTTCTCTCCCACTGGAGTCAATTATAAAGGAAAAAGCTTACCGTGGCTTAATGTACCTTAACAACAAGCGGAAAAATCTAATTTCTATCAAATTTTACTTGTGATTAACACTAACTTTGATTTTATGAACAGACTTTTTAACATTTGGTTTCCCTCGGTTGTTGTAAAGTGATTTTAAGCCTTTCCTTATTATAGACTTAAATGAGGAGAAAAAGCTTAACGTGATATTGTTCATTTTATCTATGAGGGCCCGTTCTTTTGACAATAGGTAGTGTTAATCACAAGTAAAGTTTGACAGAAATTTGAGTTTCCCTGGTCAGTGTTAAGGTACGTTAAGCTGTTTCCTTATAATGAAATTAACGCGTAACGTGAAAATTTTCACTCACTAAAATTAGAGCTCATTTTTTTGACATCAGAAAGTGTTTGTCATGAGTAAAATGTGATAGAAATGTGATTTTCCCCACTTGTTGTTAAGGTACATTAAGCCACGTTAACCTCCTAGGACTTGAGTGTCCACATACGTGGACAGCACATTTTAGCTTTTTAGTATGGAGCTAAAAATATGCCAAAACAATCTGAATTTTGCTCATTTGAATTATTGACAATTGTATTGTAATAAATCTGATTTTTTATAAGCCATTAAAATGTTTTGGCTTGAATTTAATTCATTTGAATTTCTTAATTTGAATTAAAATTTTTATAACTTGAATATTGAACATCTGAAATTCAAGACAACTGAATTTATCAAGGCTAAAAACCACCTGATCAGTTTTCATCATAAAGTTTGTTTTATGTAACCTGAAACCGAAAGCAACCTTCTCTATACTAAAAAGCTAAAATACATATACACAAATACATAGAGTTTAATTTTACATTAGGCTATATGTAAATAACAAACAATTTATTTTTACCTATTTCCAGAACCCCCACCCTCTTAATTTGCACCCTGTAATTTGTCTATAACTATGAATCAAGCAGAGGTGAGTGATTCTTAGTTTGACTTTTCAGTGATCGTCTACTCTTCCTTGTTGAGGACCCCTGACCTACTTTCTGCTGAATCTGAATTTCTGGTTTTGAATTTTAGGATATTGAATTTGATGTTCTGAATTTCTTCATCTTGAAAAGCTGAAACTGTACTTTTACAAACTGGATATCCGCAGTCTGTGATTTCACAACACAAAAATCTAAAATTTGAAAATAAGTTTATAAAAAAAAAATCAGCCTTGAAAAATTGAGTTGTCTTAAATTTCAGATGTTCAATATTCAAGATATTAGATTTAAATTTAAATTTAAAAATTCTAATTAAAAAAAATTAACGGCATATAAAAATTCAGATTTATTAAATTACAATTGTCAATAATTCAAAATAGCAAAATTCTAATTCAGTTTGTTTTGTCATATTTTTAGCTCCATATTGGGTGGCCATTTAAAATACTTTGAATGTTTATATTTTGTTACAGACATGCAGTGTCATCCTGCAAATGTTTTGCAGCATATGAAATGCCCCAAACACTATTTTTAACAGTCCAAAATAGGGGAAAAATGTTGTTTTTACTCTCTGATAGTCAAAGCAAGTTAAAAAAAACTATGTTAAATATGCATTAAAAAACATTCAGGAAAAAGTCTTTTATGTAAATTCGGACCACGAGTCCACATATATGGACATCATTTTTCTCTAAAAGTACATCATATCAAAAGATGATACTTAGGTTTTTATTCTAATTATTTTCCAATAAGCCCAAATAGCAAAGATAAATAAAAAATGCATGTAAAAAAACACCTTGAGCCTAAAGAGGTTAAGCCTTTTCCTTATAATAGACTTCAATAGGGGGGAAAAGCTTAATGTGCTGTTTTTCCCTTTATCAATGGAATTGGGACTCGCTCTTTTTACAGTAGTTAGGGTTAATGGCAAGTACAATTTGACAGAAATTTGGGTTTCTCTGCTTAGATACATTACACTATGTTTAGATACATTAAGCCACGTTAAGCGTTTTAGAATGTCTCCCTCTATTGTTTACCATCTACTTTGGATATTGGGTCTGAAATCGCATGCAAGTATGACTTCAAAACAACATCAGCACTGTTTAATTGACCGTGATCAATAATGTACATTAACAGTCATTGGCTGATAACATGATTTAACTATATAGTATCTGCAAACACAACTTTTCTGAAATTATATTGAATGAGCGAATATAACACCAACTTTACCCTAATAATAGTTACCAGGTCAATCACAGATAGAGAATCAGCGTTATATATTACATATATATTATATATTACTTTCATAATTCCTTTAATATATGAAATATTATCGCCTGTCAAACACAGCATCCCCAAAACTAGTACAGAGCTAACGAAGTTTCTAATGGTTTAACACTCACCCCGCACAAAGTCGCCTGCATACAGACAGCACAAAGCAAACTAGCAGCCGAACAAACAAACTTACTAGGGTAATCAAAGCGTAAATCAAAGTAAAGTTTACACTTGAGGTTCACGAGCAAAAGTAACAATACCAGGCTCTCGGAGGAAGCCCATTGACAATCTCGGCCAATCAGAAGGCGCCTTACAATCACAGCGCGCAGCCAATCAAAACTAAGCGTTCATCTGCGTCATCAGCTGAACTTTTGACACCGTCAGGAATGAATCGCACAATTTAGTCTTTATCTGTAAAATATATAATAACTAACAAAATTAGAGAAATTTCATTTAAACTGTTACACAGATTTTACCCAGCCAAGACATTTTTGAAAAGATTTAAGTCAGATATAAATACATGCTGCTCTTTCTGTGATATACCCAATGAAACTGCTGATCATATGTTTTGGAATTGCCCTCATACACAATGGTTTTGGGATTGAACTTTCCTTGGTCATTCGTCGCAAAATATTACCGGGATTCTTATTATCTTTTAAGGATATCTTATTGGGTTTTTTTTTTCAATACTACTGATGATAAAAGCAAGGAATATTTCATTATTAATCTCCTTTTAATCCTTGCTAAATTCCATATACACCGCTGTAAATTCGTATACCTTGTTTTATTGTTCTTGAAAAGGAAATTCAACAGTACATTAGAACTATTGCTTCCTCTAAAAATCTCTAAGCTATTAGAACTGTTAACTTATTTTCCTTCTTTAATTTTCTTAACACATAATTTTATATTATTTTTAATTTATTTTTGTTGTTTTTTTTTCTCTTGAATGTGCCTATTTGATGCTTTACTTCTCTGTAAAACTCATGTACACTCTGTGTAACACATTTGTATGATGTTGTTGACTTTAATAATAATTTTAAAAAAGGAATGAAGTGCACAACAAATTTTTAATCACAAATAAGGTTAAAGAGGTTTCCTTCAGATTTATACATCGAGTTTATCCAGCGAATGTTTATATTAAAAAAATGCTTATTGAAAAGGATCCCATTTGTTCCTATAATAGATGAATCTGTCGATCTTCTTTTTTGGGAATGTGCCCATGTTAAAGTTTTTTTCTCAATGCCACAAGAACAAGAGGTATTACATTTCACATAGTTTCTGAAAGAGATTAATATATATATATATATATATATATATATATATATATATATATATATATATATATATATATATATATATATATATATATATATATATATAAAGTAAAATTACATTTACATGAAAGTAAATGTTTTCAGAGCATTGCATGTTTTCAGTGCTTATTTGTTTTGTGATTGTTCTAAAAGATTTATATATACTTTGAAGTCATTCACAAAATGGGTAAAGTTTGGTTTACATTGAGCCCACTTTTTCTTATGTATATGGGATTTTCCTAACAGCATAAACAAATTAAAAATATATTGTCCTTTACAGTTCAGGTTCTCATTATCAGAATAAAACAGCACATCAAATAAACCAATTTCTATCTTATACTTCTTTTTTTTTGTTAATAAACAATTCCAAATCTTTCCAGAATATTCTTGAGTAAATACAATGAAAAAAAAGATGCAAAATTGTTTCTTTTTCTTGACCACAAACTTCACACATATATGAAATATTAAGTTTAAATCTTTCCAAAACATGTTTAGCGGGATAAATTCTATGGAGTATTTTGAGTGACACCTCTTTGATTTTGTTATTTAAACAAATCTTATTTGTCAACTTCTAAGCTTTAACCCAAGAAATATGATCGAATAATGAACGCCAAAAATATCTTGCTGTAGGTGGAGACAACGAACGGAGAGCATTCTTCATAACCTTATTGTTACATTGTTGTTTTAAAACATCAATATTTCCAATGAAAATGTTTTCACAAGGATTACCTAAGCCGATCCCTTCTGAAATACCCTTTTCAAAAGCAAGACCACAGCCTTTGGAATTGCATCCAAAACAATAGCGAATTCTCTCGGTTTAAGAAATTCAGTATAAGATAACAAATATCCATCAGGGTTAATTAACTGCCTCACTAACAGAATACCATTATTGAAGCAATTCTGATCAAATAAAGAGTTGTTTTTAAATAAAACATCCTTGCTATTCCATATGAATTAATTCATGTTAAGGTTTTCTGGAAAGTTCCTTTCAAAAGAAAAAGGTCAGGAAGTCAGTTTATTGACATGTGTTTCTCTTTTAGATCATTTTTCTTTGTCATACAGGGATGTTTCATTTGGTTTTCATCATGTTGATAAAGTTAAAGATGAATATTTTCTAATAAATCTGTTTATTTTCATTCATTTTCTTTTCGGCTTAGTCCATTTATTAATCCGGGGTCGCCACAGCGGAATGAACCGCCAACTTATCCAGCATTTGTTTTATGCAGCTGCAACCCATCACTGGGAAACACATACACACTTATTCACACACACATACACTGCGGACAACTTAGCCTACCCAATTCACCTGTACCGCATGTGTTTGCACTATTGGGGAAACCGGAGCACCCGGAGGAAACCCACGTAAACGCAGGGAGAACATGCAAACTCCACACAGAAACGCCAACTTGAACAGGCTCAAACCAGCGACCTTCTTGCTGTGAGGCGACAGCACTACCTACTGCGCCACTGTTTCACCATCTGTTTATTTTACTAGCCAAATTTTTTATGCACAAATGCAAATTTTTGTCTGTAAAGCCCCTGTTTCTAATTGTATGTAAAGATTTGAACTATTATTTAAATACAATCTCTACCTCCAGCAATGTTAAAGCTTTAAAATCAGCAACACCATGTGAATCTTACAGTATTGCCTCTTTTTATAACACCCAGAGGACTGTATTGTATGTGACCTTGTAAACATCACTGTGACCTTGCTCTAAGATAGATTTAAAGTGATTTTTGTAATTGATATCCCCCCTGACATAGTCTTTTGTTTCTCTTTTTTGTTTTGTTCAGTTGTCTACTTTTGTTGTTATAGGATTTGTACCTTTCCTGTAGATTTGTGGATTCTTGTTGAACGTTTCAATAATAAAAAAAAGAGGAATGAATTGCAATTCCTAGTGGACTTGTTCATCTCTTTCCTGGTAATTTATCCTCTGAATCAGACTAATCAGTTAAGTATTGTGGAAATATACATTTATATTATCTATCTATCTATCTATCTATCTATCTATCTATCTATCTATCTATCTATCTATCTATCTATCTATCTATCTATCTATCTATCTATCTATCTATCTATCTATCTATCTATCTATCTATCTATCTATCTATCTATCTATCTATCTATCTATCTATCTATCTATCTATCTATCTATCTATCTATCTATCTATCTATCTATCTATCTATCTATCTATCTATCTATAAATATATATATATATATATATATATATATATATATATATATATATATATATATATATATATATATATATATATAACTGGTGTGACAGACCTTAAAATGGTTTCCTGAGCCCTGACTGTCTCCAAAGTAATGCAAATGGTCAGTTTCACAGCACGGCTCTGTCTATTGTTTTCTCTTTTCGGTCAACTGGTCTCCAGAACAGCATTTGCACACTGTTTTCTGCCTTTGTCTTCGGGTGATACTTTCAGGTAGAAGAAACCCCTTTTGTTGATGAACTTATGTGGTCAGTAGCTGGGCAGGTTTTCTCAGACTTACATGACCCTGCCGACAGCAACACTTCATTTCCATGCTTTGTTTTAGAATGTATAAGAACCTAGTGCTTGCTGTACAGTTGAGAGTTGTCTTTCGATGGCGCCACAGCCACGCTGAGTTCTTCTTATTAAAGGATTCTGCTTTGAAGACAACCGAAAGTTCTCCCTGGTGTTTTGGGCTCTTAGAATTTTACAACAGTTTGGTGCCGTGAGCCAGACTAGAGAAATTCACAACAAAATCAATGGCGTGAAAATTATACACCATGAATTTAATAACTGTTACATTAAAAAGTTATGCAGAACTACACTGTCGCCTAAATGCAAATCTTGTTGGAATTCCTTATTTGAGCAGATTGAGTGGAAATAAGTTTGGAACTTAGTAAATACTGTCTCACCAGTAAAGTTAAAGAAGTGACATATAAACTACTACATTTAATTCATTCAGTGGAATAAGTTGTTAAAAACATGGACATGGACTCTACGTGCACTTTTTGTGAATTACATTTACATTTAGTCATTTAGCAGACGCTTTTATCCAAAGCGACTTACAAATGAGGACAAGGAAGCAATTTACACAACTATAAGAGCAGCAGTGAACAAGTGCTATAGACAAGTTTCAGGTGTGTAAAGTCTAAGAAGCTGAGCATTAGTAATGTGTTTTTTTTTTTTGAGAGAGAGAGAGAGAGTCCAGTTAGTGGTATAGCCAGAGAGGCAGTTACAGATTAGGAAGGAAAGTGGAGACTAAACAGTTGAGTTTTTAGTCGTTTCTTGAAGACAGCAAGTGACTCTGCTGTTCTGATGTAGTTAGGGAGTTCATTCCACCAACTGGGCAGATTGAATGTGAGAGTTCGGGAAAGGGATTTCTTCCCCCTTTGGGATGGAACAACGAGGCGACGTTCATTCACAGAACGCACGTTTCTGGAGGGCACATATATCTGCAGAAGTGAGAGCAGATAAGAAGGAGCAAAGCCAGAGGTCGCTTTGTAAGCAAACATCAGAGCTTTGAATTTGATGCGAGCAGCAACTGGCAGCCAGTGCAAACGGGTGTGTAGCGGAGTGACATGTGCTCTTTTGGGTTCATCAAAGACCACTCGTGCTGCTGCGTTCTGAAGCAGCTGAAGAGGTTTAATCGAGTTAGCTGGAAGCCCGGCTAGTAGAGAGTTGCTAGTAGAGGAGGGACCGATAAAACACCTGTTTTTTGAATGCACATATACCCAAATGTTTTGGATTAAAGTTGAATATCTTATATTTAAACTTACAAAATTAAAAATTCTGTTTTCTTGTAAAGATATTTTTTGATATACAATAATAATAACAAAACTTTGGAGCAAAATTTGTTTATTAATTTAATGATTATATGTGGGAAGTACCATGTACACAAACAAAAATGGTCAAATGATAAGCCTAATATTTATTTGTTTAAAATTGATCTTAAGCGTTATATCGAGACCCTAAAAGACACACACAAAAAAAAAATAAATAAAAAAAATAAAATATAAAAGCTATAAGGATGTATGCAATTTTGGAATCCTTTTCTTATGCATTTTTTTTGTCATTTATATATCCCCTATAATATTTATTTATTTATTTTTATTATTCTCTACTGATTTGTTCCTTTGATGTAGAAGAATGTAAGCATTGTATTCCTCATTTTTTGTATGCTATTGTTCTTGTTATGCAATAATAAAAACATTTACTTTCATTTGCTTCATATCACATCCATAAATGCAAATTATCTCATTATAAACCAATTTTTAAGGTATTCATTGGGACAATAATTTGAAATACACTGAGGGAACACTATGGCTTGGAAAACATCCTGTCGTGCCCCATTTAAAACTCCCCTGTTAACATCAGTACTTTATTCTGAATTTCTTACACTCTTTGTATCTTATTTTTGATTTTATGCTTTAATTTCCTTCATTCATTCATTTTCATTCAATGAATCCAGCACGTTTTACGCAGCGGATGCCCTTCCAGCTGCAACCCATCACTGGGAAACATCTATATACACACACACACACTACGGACAAGTTAGCCTTCCCAATTCACCTGGACCTCATGTCTTTGGACTGTGGGGGAAACCGGAGCACCAGGAGGGAACCCACACCAACACAGGGAGAACATGCAAACTCCACACAGAAACGCCAACTGACCCAGCCGAGGCTCGAACCAGCGACCTTCTTGCTGTGAGGCGACAGCACTACCTACCTATTGTTATTTTTATGAATGTATATTTATTGATTTATTCCTGTTTGAATGCACGTAAGAAAAAAACTGAATAACTATTTCCCATTGATCAGTTGCAGCTGGAAGGGCAGTATAGTATAGAGTATATAACCAGTATATAGCAACATGTTAAATACATGTAATAACAAATCCAGTTAAACCTATTTAATTTGAACAATTACAAACACGGTATACACATTATGTTAAAGTAATGGTGTAAAAGAGTGGATAATTTGTGTGGATAAATAGATTTCAATAATGGGCTGCACGGTGGGTCAGTGGTTAGCACTGTGACTTCACAGCAAGAAGGTCATTGGTTTGAGTCCTGGCTGGGCCAGTAGGCGTTTCTGTGAGGAGTTTGCATGTTCTCCCCGTGTTGGCGTGGGTTTCCTCTGGGTGCGCCAGTTTCCTCTACAGTCCTAACACATGCGCTATATAAGTGTATATATTTATAGTGTAGAAATGTGTGTGAATGTGAAAGTGAATGTGTATTTTCAGTACTGGGTTGCAGCTGGAAGAGCATCCGCTGTGCAAAACATATGCTGGAATAGTTGGCAGTTCATTCCGCTGTTGCGATCCCTGATAAATAAAGAGACTAAGCTGAATGAATGAATGAATAAATAATGACATAAATAAACAACAAACAATTAATCATTAATTTTCATGAGTGTGTGCATGTCATGTATTTTATTCTCTCATATACATTAAAATAAATAAATAAATAAATAATAAAAGTTTACAATCAATGTGCACGTATCTTTTCTCACACATATTTTAAGCAAAGAAAGAAAGAAAGAAAGAAAGAAAGAAAGAAAAAATCAATATTTCCTTAAATACATTATAAATAAACAAAATAAATAAATAAATAAAGTTTACAATAGATGTGCATGTGTTTTCTTTTCTCACATAAATTATAAATAGATCCATCAATCAATCAATAAACAAACAAACAAATAAAAAATAAACAAATAACAAAAGGTTACAGTCGGTGCATGTATTTTCTTTTCTTACATACATTATAAGTAAAAGCATAATTAAATAAATAACCTATTTAAAAAAGTTTTACAATTGTTTCACATACATTAAAAAATACAAATAAAAATGTATTAATTATAAAAGTTTACAATCAATGTGCATGTATTTACTTTTTCCACATAGTTTTTAAGTAAATAAATAAATACATTAAATAAATAAATAAATAAAATAAGTAAATACATTAAATAAATAAATAAATAAATTGATTAATGAAATAAATAAAGTAAATAAATACCAAAAGCTTACAGTAAATGTGTGTGTATTATCTCTCGCAGACTTTTAAATAAAATAATAAATCAATAAAGACTAAAAGTTTACAATCAATGTGCATGTATTTTCTTTTCTCACATACATTATAAATAAATGCATAAATAAATAAATAAATAAATAACCTAATTTAAAAAGTTTCACATTTGTTTCACATACATTAAAAAAATAAAAATAAAAATAAATAAATTATAAAAGTTTAATATCAATGTGCATGTGTTTTCTTTTTTTTCCACATAGTTTTTAAATAAATAAATACATTAAATAAATAAATAAAATCAAATAAATAAATCAAATAAATAAATACATTAAATAAATAAATTAATTAATTAATAAAATAAACAAACAAACAAACAAATAAATAAATAAACAAACAAACAAATACTAAAAGCTTACAATCAATGTGTGTGTATTATCTCTCGCATACTTTTAAGTAAATTAATAAATCAATAAATACCAAAAAGCTTACAGTCATGTGTGTATTATCTCTCGCAGACTTTTAAATAAAATAAAAAATCAATAAATACCAAAAGTTTACAATCAATGTGCATGTATTTTCTTTTTTTTCCACATAGTTTTTAAATAAATAAATAAATAAATACATTAAATATATAAATAAATAAAATCAAATAAATAAATCAAATAAATAAATACATTAAATAAATAAATAATCTAATTAATAAAATAAAACAAACAAACAAACAAACAAACAAACAAACAAACAAACAAATAAATAAATACCAAAAGCTTACAATCAATGTGTGTGTATTATCTCTCGCAGACTTTTAAGTAAATTAATAAATCAATAAATACCAAAAAGTTTACAATCAATGTGCATGTATTTTCTTTTCTCACATACATTATAAATAAATGCATAAATAAATAAATACATTAAATATATAAATAAATAAAATAAAATAAATAAATAAAATAAAATAAATAAATACATTAAATATATAAATAAATAAAATAAAATAAATAAATAAAATAAAATAAATAAATACATTAAATATATAAATAAATAAAATAAATAAATAAATAAATAAAATAAATAAATACATTAAATATATAAATAAATAAAATCAAATAAATAAATAAAATAAATTAATAAAATAAATAAATACATTAAATAAATAAATAAATTCATTCATTAAAATAAATAACTAAACAAACAAACAAACAAACAAACAAACAAACACCAAAAGCTTACAATCAATGTGTGTGTATTATCTCCCGCATACTTTTAAGTAAAATAATAAATCCATAAATACCAAAAGTTTGCAGTCAATGTGCATGTATTTTCTTTCCTTGCACACTTTTTAAATAACTAAATAAATAAAGTTTAAAAACACAAACATACAAACAACTAAATACCAAAAGTTTAAAATCAATGTGGTTGTATGATCTTTTCTCGCACACTTTTTCCAAATAAATAAATAAATAAATAAACACCTAAAGTTTATAATCAGCATGCATGCATTTCTTTTCTCCCACACACTCGTATGTATGCATGTAAAAGCGCGTGTAGCAAACAGTCCAGAGTGAGTGACGCATTAACAGCCTCTATATGGCCGTTATAAACAATGCAGCGTGTTAAAAAGAGGAAGCACATGCTATCTCCACCTCTCTGTCATGCATGAATGAAACAGCAAGCAGCTCCATGCACAACCAAAAAAAGCATGCACCTGAGCGCTAACAGAAACGAAATGCACACAATTTAGAGCATGCAATTAGATAATATAAGTGTGATGTGGCACGCAGGTAATCCACTTTTGTCATGGACTTGAGCTCTTTTTGTCCCCGGATTGAACTGTCATGGCTGCCGTACACTGTTGACTGATCCCGGCTGGACTGCTGGAGGCGGAAAAGCAGTGTAAGTTCGACACTTTACATGCATTTAAATGCCATTTCACATATGCATTGGGTTAACTATGACTTTTTGGAGGGGATTTGAAGTTTGAGGAGATGTAATTTCTTACGCGCGTAAAGACACGTAAATGCACTCATGTTTGTTGCTCAAGTTTACTTTAACGCAGGATTTAAGGGTTGCCAACTCTTCGAACATGATTTGTGTTGGATTTCATGTTGTGTTGCATAGAGTCAGACATAAAACTTTATAACACGTTCATTGCATTGTGACATGAGTTCGGCTGAAGCGCAGGTGCAAACTGATTGCGTTTTAACATCTCACCGCGCAAAACGCAGGTACTTTTATTAATACTTTTAATTAATAACAGTTTATTGAGTCAATATGTGTCCAGAAATAGAGATTTAGTTATACTATGCTTGCAAAACAGCACAGATGTCTATGCCATTGTACTTTGGTGTGCATCTTGGAGCTAAAAGATTGTGTTTTAAAACTTTAAAACAGTAATTTCTACATTTATTGAATGTTTTAGAGCTATTTATAACAATGCACAAGCTCCACCTAACACAAAGCTATGTTAATCAGATAGTAAAACTATGCTTACAAAACAGTTCGGTGATGGTTATCTCATTGTACTTTGTGGAGCTAAAATATGCTCTTTCTTTTTTTATTGAATATTTTAGATTTAGAAGTCAGAGATCCACTCATTGCATCTTTTTATTCGAAGGAGTACCATGATATTACCATGGTACATGTGGATTGCTACTATTATTTGTATTCATTTAATTGTTAAGTACATACTACGTATATTAGGACTAACCTTAAATGAGAAAATAAACTGTGAATAAAGACAATAAAAAAACACAAATTAGTGTAAGCATATCATTTTGAATCAGGATTAAGTGTTTAAAAAGTCATGGCAATACCATAGTACTGAACAGCACACACAATTCATCATTGTGAATTATAGTCATAAATACATGCAAAGGTTCAGTTGTCCCATATATATATATATATACATATATATATATACATACATATAATATATATATATATATATATATATATATATATATATATATATATATATATATATATATACATATATATATATATATATATATATATATATATATATATATATATATATATATATATACCTATATATATATATATATACATACATATAATATATATATATATATATATATATATATATATATATATATATATATATATATATATATATAATTTTTTATAATATTTTTATATAGTAATAAATTTTTTTACATCTTATAATTAACCTATTATAATGAAAACAAGAATTCAATGTATAATACAATGGAGTTTAATGTCAAGTCTGATGAGCAACAGTATGTTCATAAAAAAAATCTGATTCATTCACAACATTTAATTGAAACAATTAATGCAAATATGTTTTTTGTAGCTTTACAACAAACCAAACAAATAAAAGGTTAAAATTAGAAATAACAATGTGTTATAAATGCATTACCCCCAACATTCTGCCTCTCTTCTCAGAGGGGATGGAGGGCCAAATCAAAGGTTATCACTGCTATGTTTTACGTTAGTATGTTTCTTGTCAATAAATGCAGTTGCCATATAATATTTGTATTATACATTAATAAAAAACATGATTAATAAAAGTCTTCAATTAGACCCTGTAATCATCAATTAAATAGACTTTGGCATTCATTTAGTTGCTCAAGCGTAAAACGAGGCGAAAAGCCGTTTACTCGCACGCACCCGTCAGAATCGGCAGGCTAGCGCAGAAGCTCCATTGATTATACTGGGGTAAAATGAATGTTCATATTATAAAGACATGACAGGAAAAATGTAATTGAATGCAGAGCTTCTTGTACACTCTGAGACCCACTTTATATCAGATATCACTCAGCCAGTGGAGATCGCTGATTTTTTAAAGAAAACAGACCTTAAACGCGCCGATTTTGCAATGGTATACAGTTCACCGGAAACGTTTAACCCAGGTTACTGACAAATTAAAAGCCCTTTAGCATACTTCCACATATACCGGTATCGGCCGATAGGGCTTCAAGTGATCTGTAATCGGTGATTGGCCCCAAAAATCCTGCACAGAGCACCTCTAACTGTATATATTACAGTATTTACAACACTTAAATGCATGCTCCAGCATACTGTAGTATTACCTATAGTGAACTGATAAATTGTAATAAATACTGTAGTATACTTCAGTTTGTACTACAGTATAATATACTCCATAGTTGCATAAAATCACAGTATTGGGTCATTTTTTTAAGTATGATTCTGTTTATTACCTTATATTAGTGGCTGTGTTACTATAATAACTATAGAATCATCACAACACATTAATTCAGGTACTTTACTATAGTATAGTTCAAAAACACTGCAGTATTACTATAAAGTACTGTATTATTTTGTGATGTGGGAGAACATGTTGTGCAGTTACTGCTTATGTAACAGTGTTATGATTTTTGTGGCGAGCTCAGTTGACTGTTAGACATTATCTGTATGAAAGACGTGCATTATTACAATTGCCTTACCCATTTAATCCCAGTGGTCACAACTGTAATCGTGTCTTTTGTTTTATTTCTGAAAGCTGTAATAGTGGGTTATTTTTTGGCTCAGGGCTCAGAGGCTCAGTGGTTAAAAGTCCCGGCTGGGTCAGTAGGCATTTCTGTGTGGAGTTTGCATGTTCTGCCCGTGTTGGCATGGGTTTCCTCCGGGTGCTTCGGTTTCCCCCACAGTCCAAACACATGCGCTATATAGAAATTGAACTAAATTGGCCGAAGTGTATGATTGTGTATGGGTGTTTCCCAGTACTGGGTTGCAGCTGGAAGGACATCCGCTGTGTAAAACAAATGCTGGAATAGTTGGCGTACATTCCACTGTGATGACCCCTGATAAAACAGGACTAATCCAAAGGAAAATTAATGAATGTTTCAATCTCACATGACCAGATACTTGCACATCTGTAAGTTGTAAGAGATGTAAATTTGATAATGTCGCGATTGTTACTGGTTGTATTAAGATAGTTAACAATAGAAATCAATTGAATTCCAGTGGATTTCTGATCGTTTCCTATTTACCGTATTCACTGACTTGTGGTCACCATTGTAAGCATTTATAAAGCTAATTTAAGATTTGATTAGATTCAGCTTTATTGTCATTACACATGTACATGTACAAGGCAACGAAATGCAGTTTAGGTCTAACCAGCAGTGCAATAGCAGCAAGTGCAGGATACAGGTAAAAGATAAAAGTGCAATTATAGAAAAACTATGGTGATATTTACTGATGGATGTACTATGAACATGATATACAGGCTGTATTAACTATGAACAGAGATTTACAATAGGTGAATATCAGTGGTGTAGTCCTTGCTATACGCACGTATACTCGGTATGCTTACTTTTTTTCCACGAGCTTCTGAGGATCAATAATTGCATATACCCTCAGTATAATCACTAATTTTTCTGATTAAACTTCCCTAATTTTAGTGTATTATTTTAAATTCTTACTTAAAAATTTATATATTTTTTTGTTTACCGCAAAAGGATCTGTTCCTGATCCGCCCTAAAATGAAAATCCTAAAATCGCCCCTGTAAAACAGTATTTCACAGTCTTAATCCCACCGCTACAGGGAACGACACTATATATAACACTAAAAATGATGAGGCAAAGACTACTCGTAAAATATGCGAATTAAAAGGGTAACTACTAGTATATAATAGCGACAGCAGAAGACAAGCTCCTAATAGTTTGGTTTAAAACAAGCATGCATAAATGTGACAATCAAAAATAATGGCTGACTGTTGTTTAAAGGAACATATTAAATGCAAAGTAATAAGCCAGTAAAGAAAGTAAGTTGAAAAGCTGTCTTTCCATGTATGCATTGGCTCTATTGAGTTAAATACTTAAATAAAAGTGAACTAAATTGTTGTAACTATCTTGATTGACTCTTTTTTTTCAGTATTAAAATGATTATATAAGCTACTTTACATACTGTATACATGCAGACAATCACCGAGGCTGCTGGGGGGCGCTATTAGCTAAACATAAATCATTAAATAGGATTAGACTATTAGCATCTCTCTTTAAAACAAATTAATTTGTTTATTTTTTTCTTTTTAAATGGGTAGTTTTCCCCAAAAATGAAAGCGGTCATCATTTACTCAACCTTTACTTGTTCCAAACCGGTTTGTCTTTTTTTCCTTCTGTTGAACACAAAAGAAGATAGTTTGAAGAAAGCTGGAAACCTGTAACCATTGACTTACATTGACAACATTGACAGTATTTGTTTTTCCTTTCATTGTGGAAGTTAATAGTTACAGGTAACTGATGGAAAAAATGATATATATATATATATATATATATATATATATATATATATATATATATATATATATATATATATATATATATATACCTGATGAATCAAAGAAACATTGACTTGCGTCGTTTCTTTGCCTACTTTCATTTAAAATTTGGGTCGGGTGTATTAGTACACCACCTTTTTTTAGGACTACACCAGTGGTGAATATATGTACAGGTTGCTATTAATAATCAGAGGGTATGCAGATAGATATTATGAACATAATTACAAATGGATATGTACAGTGGGAATGTACAATTCAAGATGAATTAGTGCAATGTAGTGTGATGAATATCATTGCATATTCTTAAAACGAAGGGGGATAACGGGAGTAAATAGATCAAAATTATAAGTAAATGTAATAAATAAGCATAATAAATAAGCATGTTTCTCTTTAAATTCTCACAAAACATACATGTATTGCAGATTCATCAGCCATCTGCACCCCTCCGTGATTATAAACACTGGTAAAATTATAATTACTTTGATAATTATTGTGATATTACAGTTTTTGTTTATGAGTATGAGCTTGAAAGTTTGCCCAAATTGAACCAGGAAAATGAGCCAGGAATTACTATATAATCATTGAGAAGCACTTAATATTAGCATTATTATAATGCTAATATACTTTTTATTTAGTTTCAGGTCAATCTGTGCTTTTAAAAACACTATTGGTTGGGTCTAGGAGGGTGGGTCAGTGGATCGGTCAGTCAGTCAGTCAGTCGACAGCGGCCTCTGGTAGGTTTACACGAGAACAGCAGGCACGAATGACACTCGCGAGAGAAATTTGATGTCTGAAAAAGCGTACACAGCGACCTTTGGTCATCCCTGTCAACCCTCCTATTTTTCCCAGGATTCTCCTGTATTTTACAGTTCTATCCCGCTATCATCCTGTAAAAGTATTTTCCTGTATTTCTCCCGTATTTTCAGTCTTTCTCTGAAGGGTGGCAAATACATATTAAAGAGCCGAGCGTCCCTATTCGCAACCCATACCGCCGAACCACCAGGGGCCGCCCTTTGCTCTTAAATGTGAGTCTGTTCTGTGCTTTTGCTTTGTTTAGGCATGAAACACTTTAAAATAAATATAAAAGGGGCGGGATTCCCTTTCCTTTTCATTACAGGTGCCGTCTCCCCTTCATATACAATCCTCAAAACAGTCATATAGCGGTGCGTGACTGTCAGCTGATGCGCTCCATACTGATAAATAGACGCTGTTTCCCAAACGGATTCTGTACATGAGATTTGATGCAGAGCGAAAGTCTGGGTTTGGGGTGCGTGTTTGAACAGATATACACATAATTAATAATAATAATAACATCTGAAGATGTCGATCATGGTGGGTTTTTTTCAAACACATCTAATTTCATCCAAAATGAGCATACTCGCTGCTCTTTAATCAGAATGTGTAAGTTATACAGTGAAGAAAACGGCTAATGAGATTTGATAGCTTGATTCTATTTCATTTTACTAGCTATTAATTGTAATAAGCTGAACTGTTTGCTAATGTATTTACTGCTAATGTAAACTATTTAATTTTTCTTTTGTAAATAATAACAATAAAACGTATCACTAACCATTTAACTGTTTATTTACAATAAAACAGCTCCAACTGAACATATTTAGTAATGGCTGGGGGAATCCTTTATTATGGTGGGCATATCCCTTATTTTCACATCCCAGTGTTGACAGATATGCCTTTGGTTGATTTGCAAAAACAAAAGCTGCAAAAAAACATAGCTCCTGGGACGTATTTGTCACTCTCCAGAAATATAAATAGGGGTACGTTTTCAGAATGAGCCTGGGTTGAATGTAACAGTATATAATATAGATATGAATTGACTTGTATCGTGATATGAGATTTCTTTTGTCATATCTCACAGATTTAGTACTTATTGTGCCTTTAATAATACAGTTGAAGTCAGAATTATTAGCCCTTTTGAATACTTTTCCCTCAATTTCTGTGTAACGGAGAGATTTCTTCAACACATTTCTGCACATAATAGTTTTAATAACTCATCTCTAATAACTGATTTATTTTCTCTTTGTCATGATGACAGTAAATAATATTAGACTAGATATTCTTCAAGACACTTCTATACAGCTTAAAGTGACATTTAAAGGCTTAACTAGGTTAATTAGGGTAAAGTTAGGGTAATTAGGCAAGTCATTGTATAACAGTGGTCAATCCAAAACAAATATTGCTGAAGGGGGCGAATAATATTGACCTTAAAATGGTTTTAATAAATTAAAAACTGCTTTTATTTTAGCCGAAGTAAAACAAATAAGACTTTCTCCAGAAGAAAAAATATTATAGGAAATACTGTGAAAAATTCCTGAATATGTTAAACATCATTTTGAAAAAATTCACAAAAATGAGGGTGAATAATTCTGACTTCAGCTGTATATATTTAAATTCATTATTGTGTGTCATGTGTCTAACAGTTATTGTTGTCTTTTTATTTGTATTAGGGGTCTGTATAGCCAACATGAATGGGGTCAATGCCAACCCTCACACTCAGGTTGAAAAGGAAGAAAAGGGCATTTGGCACAAACGCCTGCGTCTCAGGAAAACCTCCTTTTCTGAACAAAACACTGTGAAAGAGGAGAATAATGTTACCGCCAGTGAAGAGAAAGCATCAGGGGAGTCCAAGAAACAAGCGCTGAACACTTTCACCTGCTCCACATGCAACGACGGCATCTCCTTTAAACCTGCAGAATTAATTACACACTGTAAGATCGTCCATGGAGGCGAAGGAAACGCACCGATGTTTCCTTGCAGCATGTGTGATTTCTCCACATCAGTGTTTATTACGCTTCAGGAGCACCGAATGAAACACGAGGACTGTTTGTTTACTTGTAATAGTTGTGAAGACGACGTTCAGCAAACATTACCTCAGCTAATCAAACATATTCAAACACACCATTCCCTCAATGGCCAGTACTACTGCACAAGATGCAAACTCTCCATGCAAGAAACTGAGCAGTTTGTGTGTCATTCATGTCCACAACCAATCAAAAGCAAGCATGAAGAAAGCATCACTAATGGTAAGTTGTGTGTATAAATTTTTTTTATTAGAATATACAAAAGGTATACATGTATATATGCATGTGTATATTTTATGTGTACATTTATAAATAAATGTGTGCGTATATATATATATATATATATATATATATATATATATATATATATATATATATATATATATATATATGTGTGTGTGTGTGTGTGTGTGTGTGTGTGTGTGTGTGTGTGTGTATATGTGTATATGTGTATATGTATATATATATATGTGTATGTGGATATGTATATGTGTATATATATTGACATTGACGTTCAGATTTGCAGTGATAAACAATTTGGCTGTTTGGCTGATACTACATGACAGAAATGTAAATACAGCTATTCAGAAGCACACAATAGTGCGCTCACTGCACTCCAGCCAAATAGTAAGGTTTATAATCTAATTAATACATATTAAACCTCTTTAACATGATTAAATGTAGATGCGGAATCACTGATATGAGCTGGTTTGCACTGAGCTCTAAAGTTCCAGTCATCGTCAATGTAAGGCTCAAGAATGGGTCCATCGTCCTACTTGACCAGAGATCAGATGTGGCTACAAAATGGAAGTAGAAGTAGAAATCAGCCACAGCCTTTAACAGAGCAGGGTCACATGACACGAAGAGAAAGGAATTGAAAAAATCATCCTGGAAAAATGAGATCGATTGCAGGTTCTGAATGTCGATTTCGATTACTTTTCGATTGATTGCCCAGCCCTAATTTCCTGTTGTTCAGCTGCGAGAAATAAAAAACGATTTAAAAAAAAAAAAAGTTATTTTTTGGCCTTTTTGCCTTTATTAGATAGGACAGTGTTGAGACAGGAAACGAAGGGTAGGGTTGGGAAATGTCCTCGGGCCGGGATTCGAACTCGCGACGAGTTGCTACTTCACCATATGTCAGCACGCTAACCATTAGGCTATTGGGCTGACATAGAAACCATTTTAAAATAGAAATTTCAGGTGTTGATTAAGACAAAAACTCCTTTCAGTACGGAAAATATTCCTTCTATCGCGTGTTGATGCTTTTAGTTAGACACGGTGTAGACTCGATACGATAGTCAGGCATGCTCCTGCTGGTGTCGTCAATCTGACATGTGCTTCCGTGGATTCGTTAGAGCTGAGTGAAAACGTATTTTGAACCAGGAGCGCAATACCTAGTTCAGCCACTGGGTGTCAAACTTACACACTGCACCTTTAAACAAAAACATATAAAGAGATTAGATGCAAAAGCCGCTAAACGCCACTTCCGCCAAAAATGGGCTACTGGCATCGAGCGAATGCTTTAGGCACGTAGTACATCTTCAACAAATATATTGTCTTCAAATCACCTAAATCGCAGCGTCAGTGCATTCAGAAATAACAGTTTGTTTGCAAAAGCCTCTAAACGACACTTACAATGTTTACATTGCTCTACATGCATTAAATCTAAATCCCAAATATCAGAAATGACAAAAGATTGTTAAATTAAATCTTACCAATCTGTAGTCATTTCTGATATTTGGTATTTAGAATGTCAGTTTTAATGCGTTTTAATTTTAAATTTAATTTAGTTTTAATTTTCCACAGCGGAATGAATCATCAATTACTTGACATATTTATGTATTTTTAATTTTGGATGGTTTGTGTAAAGTGTTTTATGTTTGGTAAAATAATTTCTAATGACATCTTTAGTGATTTTTCAACTAAATACACTGTCTTGTCCCAATGGTGGATTTAGAGGTTTTTGCAAAAAAAGCACAAGTGGATTTAGCTGGTTTTGACGCAAAAGAAAATCTACCTTCTTAAAAACCAAACAATTGTCTAAAGTGACAAAAAAGGTATTTTATTTACCAGCTAATAACTTTATCATTACCTATAAAATGAAACTTCTCAAACTAATCAGAGGAGCCTGATAGAAAATGCTCATTTACAAGAAAAGAGGTCTGATGGATTTAGAGCAGGGATGGGCAAACTCGATCCTGGAGGGCCGGTGTCCCTGCATAGTTTTGCTCCAACCCTAATCAAACACACCTGCTTGTAGCTTTCTAGTGATCTTGAAGACACTAATTAGGGTGTTCAGGTGTGTTTGATTAGTGTTGGAGCAAAACTCTGCAGGGACACCGGCCCTCGAGGATCAAGTTTGCCCATGCCTGATTTAGAGGGTATGCATCTGAGCTCTTCATATTAGTGTGGACATGGCCTAAATCACTACTATTCACTAAATAACTATCTCTTATTTTCAAATCCCAATGCTGACAGGTATGAACTTGGAGGCTGCTCAGAAAAACGATCTCTTGCAACACATGGCTGCTGCGTGTCGGCAAAAATGGAGCCGAAGAAATTGGTGGAAAAAGCGAGAATCTTCTTCAATAGAAGAAAACAATTACTTATCCCAGGACTTGAAGCTTTTGCAGCCTAAACCAGAACCCCAGTGGCCATCCACTTTACTGGACACCAATAGCATCTTACTGGATCCAGAGAAGACTTTGGAAGAAACGAAGCAGTTTCTTCAAAGAACGGTTGTTAGTGGTAAGAAGTGGAGCGTGTCTCTGAAAGATGAGCAGGATTTTGCTCGTCCACCTTTAAATGGGATTAACCATTGGCGTTTTGGGAAAGACAAGCTATCTGGACTGATGGAGAAAAACAATATAACCGTTCCCCCAGACTGCACTACAAAAGTAGTCGGATTCAAGATGGTGGACGGCAAAAAACATTTAGTTCTCAGAGTCATTCCTTCAGACAAGCGAGATGATGTTGAGTTCAGATCAAACACTGTGAAAGCAGCCAATCAATCTTTGGTTGAGCAAAACGACACTGTTAATGCTTCAGGAAACTGTTCTCAGGGGACTCCGGAAAGAATTTTATCCCCGGGACGATGTGCAACTCAACATAACATTTCATCTTCAGTGAATAAGAGATGTAATAGCCAACAAAAAGATGCCTGCGATAACCAGGGCTGCAATACATCCAGTAATCTCCAAAATAATCCAGTCAGAAAGATCAAAACAACCAATCTACGATCCTGCGATGAGATAAATACTCATGCAAAACATCTGAAACAGCCTCTGAGTGGGTCAAAGGAAAACTCTAATGATGATCTGAGCTCTGATGCGGGATCTGCGCGCCTCGCATCGCATCCAAACCCAGATTTCTGCTCCACTTTTGGGTTTGATTGCGTTAGTCCATCTCCTCTGAATAACCTGAGCGAGTCTTTGTGTGGTTTTCAAAGTGCAGATGGAGGATTGTTATTCCACTGCGAAAGCACAAACAACTGCGACCCCAGAGATGCTGCTGTGTTCCCGGTGGGTCAGTATGACTGCGAGAGGGAGAATCTGTGTGTTTCAGAGCTGATTCAGACGGTGGAGGAGCTGCCATTGACTACAGTCAGACATTTACTTGATGAGTCTTCAAATCAGACGGTGCAGGAGCCGCCTTTGACTACAGTCAGACACTTACTGGATGAATCTTCAAGTTCTGATGACCCACAGAGAGGCGCAACATGCACTGGAGGTGAGCAATGAGCAAAACACTGCATTGAAATCTGCACATATTTCATCGCAAATCTTTTTAATTTACTTATTGTATGTAAAAATGTGTAAATATCCGCTTGTTAAGTTGTGATGTATCAACTACTGTTTCCGGGTCCAAGCCGCTACTCATTTGAACTAAGAAAATATTCATTTATGACAACTTTTTAGTCATATCACACATTAAAGTGAGAGCCCCTATTATGCATTAAAAACGGTCATATTTTGGTTTGGGTTTGGTATATATATTCGAGTTCTGATCAGGAGGTAACGTCAGATTCCGATCGATTCTGAAACTGCGTGATCGGATCTGGACATCCTATGGCTGAGAGAGATGCTGCTCGCATGAAAACTGCTTCAGTGTTCTCAGTTGACCCTTCGCTAAGCCACACCCAAAAACCGCCACCCACCAATCGTGGCTTAGCAACCGTAGCTACGCACAAGGGCTCTATCAAGCTTTCGAGCGAGGGAAACAGGCCATATCGTTGTGCATATGGATTGTGCAAATCTGACACCCGGTATCCTAAAGGTTTAGATAGGGTGGTGGAATTATTTCCCTTTTCAAAAGCAAAAACCCAAGAGGAGAAATGCCAGCGTGGATCAAGCTCTGTGAGGGGCGCTAAAGGAGCGGAGTTAAGTTGGTTTTGTTTTGATATTCCTGACACATTCAGTGACCGACGGCAGTAACTCACACACCTCTTACCCTAAACAGATCTAAACTGTTTCCTACAAAAACACAAAGCAGGTTATGTTTCACAGCTGTCGTAATCCCTTTTTTTCGCTCGATATTATGAGCACTGCCTGTTTAAGCCTTCGCCATTGTAACGTTAGTCATACTAATAGCGAATAGGTCATCATGAGTTATTGATCCGGAAAATACGAATCTGCGAATCTGTTGCTAACTTTACTAAACTTCATATTTCCATCTGTTTCAAGCTACGGTATTTAAAATTACAAATCAACAGAACAAAACAGAGATATGATCACAAACTGAGCACTTGCGTCACAAACATTCTGACAGTTATAGGTAACTTAAGCCTGGTTTAATACTTCTGCATCAAGTGATCGGCGTGACCCATGGTGCAAGCCTTGCACGTAGCTGTGCATTTATACTTCTGCACGCTGTTTCTGTTGCTCTGCAATACACTTCTGAAACGCTAGCTGGCAGTAGGAGTCTATGTTTCTCTGTGTCGAGTTCCTTCGCTGGTGTTTTGTTTTTTCTGAATGCTTCCTTAATGTACAAGTGGCTCAAATTTGCTAATTTTGAGGCGGGAACCGTCGGACGTGCAACAACTTTAATCATAAGGTAAACATAAAACAACAGTCTCCATCCGGAGCTCCTTCACGGGACTCCACACTTGTAAACACTCGCCGCATCGGGCTCTCACCTCCACCCACACTCATCAGCTGACCAACCACAGAGCTTGCGCTATGCATACACGTTACATTTTTTGAGAGGTGCTTGTCAGCGACGCCAACAGCCACGGCGAGGGGCTATGCGTCCACGCATAGGCTGCGCCGTAGCATATGCGTACGCTTGACGCAGAAGTATAAATCAGCCTTTACTGTACATTGTTATAGGTCAATGATGCTAATATTCGGCACAAATCCATCAGTTTCCCCTTTCTGGCTGCTCTTTCTATGAGTGAATGATGTAGAAGCTCTGTCCATGCGTGTTTCCTCGTCGGTTAGTTATGCTATATTTCATTGCACAACATTAATCTATCAGGCTTTTTGGTTAAAAATAGAGAAATCACGGTTTAATTTGTTATTATTAGATTATTTTTATTTTTCACCTCTTCTGCTGTGTATAAACTAAGCTGTTGAATGGTCAGCGTATGAGGCCAAACTAGCTTGAATTTTGATTGAATTATTCTCTAATCGGTTGCCTATTATGTCATGGATATACCCCTGTAATGCACACTGCACTCCTTTTTTGTCTGGCGTTCTCGGATATCTCACCTGTTCGCCAAAAATTACTAATTATATCCCTGGGAATGTCTGACCCCGGCGCATACACATTGTAAAAGATGTGCCAGGCACGAAAGCTTGACAGGCGTAGCAACAGTAACTAAGGAGGGCGGGGCTTAGCAAAGGGTCAATTATAGTAAAGCGCAATTTATTGTCAGTAATGATAACGATGTTGTAACGGGGGAAACAGTAATTCAATTGATTACTCGTTACTGAAAAATGTATCGCTGCTAGGAACGACGTTTATTTATAGCGACGTTATTCCCATCACTGTGTTCAATCTATTGATAAATGATCATTATTGTGATATTAAAAATCAGAATGAGCTATATTCGTCAAGTGTGACAGTAAATAATATTAGACTAGATATCCTTCAAGACACTAGTATTCAGCTTAAAGTGACATTTAAAGGCTTCACTAGGTTAATTAGGGGAAAGTTAGGGTAATTAGGCAAGTCATTGTATAACAGTGGTTTGTTCTGGAGACCATCCAAAACTAATATTGCTGAAGGGGGCTAATTAAAAAATACAAAACTGCTTTTATTCTAGCCGAAATAAAACAAATAAGACTTTCTCCAGAAGAAAAAATATTATAGGGAAATACTGTGAAAATTTCCTGAATCTGTTCAACATCATTTGACGAAGAAAAAATGAGGGCTAATAAAACTGAATTCAGCTGTATATACATTCATCTACTCTTCTCCATGTTTTGATCAGGAGCAATCCAGCGATGCGAGCCAGAAAACACCAGCATCATCTTCTCTGAGGATTCAGACTCGTCCACAACTGTTCCTGGATCAGCCGCCAGCTCCATTTCATCACTAAACAGAAAGCGCATGGGAGAAAAATCCTCAACAGACTCCCAACAACAACCCGTCAGTAAATCCCAAAAGCCGTCCGCTCTCCATTGGGAACCAGCGTCTCGAGACACTCCGACAACCCTTCGACTGATTCCCTTTAATTCCACACAATCCCTTAAAGTCCCTGCTGAAAACCAACCCGTTATAGTCCTCAACCATCCAGATTCTGATATCCCCGAAGTGACGAACATCATGAGAGTCGTGCACAAACACAAAACTGCCATCCAGCGTGTGGTTTTGTCTCGTAAAACTCTCCGCGCGCTTTCGGAGTTTAATTGCAGTGCGTTCATTTCCACTAATCTCATCAGCAATTATCACTATAGGAGGGAATGGCCAAATAAGAGCGTTAAGGAAAGATTCAGCTTGAAACTGAGACTCAAAAGAGTGCGTGGAAGAAAGTATACCGTGGTGCCAACGCTATCAGAAAGCGTTGTTCTGCAGCCAACGTTCACATGCTGGTTTTGCGGGCGTGTTTTCAGGAATCAAGAAGCTTGGGTTGGACACGGACAGAGACATCTGACTGAAGCCACCAGAGGCTGGAAGCAGATCTTTAACACATAGGAGATCTGAATCGGAGAATTAGACGTTTATAAAAAGCAGTGAGAGCTAAAATCAGGGTTACTATGCTAATCTCAGGGCGAGAAATGAGCAAATGTGAGGGTTTGTGTTTCAATGCTGCAGAAAAAGGTCTCGTGTCTAGTCCAAATATCTAAAAACTCTTAAATAAAGCAGCATTTTCCACACAAGCAATTGATATTGTGTTGTTTTCAGGAGTAATCAGTCTAAATGAAGTGAGTTTTGCAATAAAATGAGCAAAATAATCTGCCATTAGGGTAAGCTAAATAATCATATGTCAAAGAGAAAAGAAGATTATTTTACTCGTCCCTTTGGCTGATTATTTAGCTTGTTTTAATGCAAAACTCTCTTCATTTGACTCCTTATTTCTGAAAACATTACATTATTTTCTGCTTGTCTAGAAAATGCTTCTTGATTTTAAGAGTTTTAGATATTTGGATCAGAATCAAGCTTTTTTTTTTGCTGTGTTTATAATAACACATTCTCTTAAAGCCATTTAGGCTGGTAATTTATCTGACTGAATAATTATATACTCAAGAAAGCATTATTTATTTTGCCTATCGCTTTATTTTTGATTCTCTTTTACACATTTTGTTGACTAACAGTTATAATGGCAACTATTTCTTATTGGAATATTAGCAGATAGTTTGCTTATTATCTGTTTATATTTCTCCACTAACACACATCCTCCTGATTATGAGAAACATTGCAAGCACAATTTAATTAATAATAAATTTATAACCTAATCTCAGGGTGAGACATGTACCTGTGCTAATGTGAGGATCTCTGAGTTTCATTCTTCACTGTAAAACAAGCGTTTCTCATTTAGAGTCTAGTACAGATATCTGAAACTCTTTAAATATAGATGCATTTTCACGATGAGCTTAAAATTATTGTCTTGTTTTCTGAAATAATGAGTCAAAATTGAGTGAGTTTTGCATTTAAACAAGCTAAATAATCTGCCATTAGGGTAAACAAAATAGACTCATGTCAAAAAGAAAACTAGATTATTTTACTCACCACATTGACTGATTATTTTGCTTGTTTTAAGGAAAAACTACTTTATTTTGACACTTTTTAAAAACACAACAAAGTTTTGCTTCTCTTGAAAATGCGTCTTGATTTAAAGAGTTTTAGATATTTGGATCAGAATCAAGCTTTTTTTTTTTTTTTTGCTGTGTTTATAATAACACAACCTCTTAAAGCCATTTCAAGTGGTAATTTATATGATTTAATAATTATATACTCAAGAAAGCATTATTTCTTTTGCCTATCGCTTTATTTTTGATGCTGTCTTTTACACATTGTGTTGACTACCAGACAGTTTGCATATTTGCTGATATTTCTTATCTAACACACATTCTCCTGATTATGAGAAACATTGCAAGTACATGTCAACATACACTAACCCCAACCCTTCACTGCAAAAAAAGCCCTTTTTTGTTTTTGTCTCGTTTCTAGACAAGCAAAAAAAAATATTGTGTTGTTTTCAGAAATAATGAGACAAAAGGAAGTGAGTTAGCATTAAAACAAGCAAAACAATCTGCCATTGGGAAAAGCAATATAGTCTTATGTCAAAAAGAAAACACGATTAATTTACTCACCACATTGGCTGATTAGTTTTGCTTGTTTTTATGAAAGATCTTTAACTCAGAATATCTGAATCGCAAATTAAACATTTATTAAAAAGCAGCAAGCGCTTACTAAAATCAGGGTGACTGTGCTAATC